>NC_052057.2:42851681-42964181 GCF_903992535.2 Arvicola amphibius | reverse complement strand
CCACCTTGTCTTCTAAGATAGATTCTTCCACTAGAGCAGGGTGGCGAGCAGGGTGGCGAGCAGGGTGGCTCACAGGTTAGGCTAGAAGGGTTGGCCCTCAAGCTTCAGGGATCTCTGTCCACTTCTCCAATGCTGGGATTTAAAAGTACGGTACCTCACATTCAATATTTTTATGTGGGTTCCAGCTACTCTAAAGTCCACTGCGTGTGTGAAGCTCTTTCTTTGCAAGAGCAAAGTTCTGCAATTCACCTGACAAAGGCAGATCTGAGGACAGTACAGGAAGACGCTTTGGTGAAAATCTTATACTTTATTTTGCACAGTAAATAGTATTTTGAAGCCCAAATTAATGTCAGAGCAAAACATTAAAGTGCTGTGTCATAGAAGAGAAAAGTAGCAGAAGGGAAGCAGGCTGCCTTTGCTCTTCTTGAGTCCTAAAGCTCATTCTGAATAGCTGTAGTATTGGGACTGGCAAGAGATGGCTGGCACACTCCATAACATTTCTCCAACTTGCCCACAGGACAAAGTCAGATGATCACCTTGCCAAACCCATTCCCAAAGTAGGTGATCTCAGACACACCAAGCCAGCTTTGCCCTGGATGCCCTTGGGGAGGGCCCCAGGTTACAGATTATGACAAAGCAACAGTTGCTCTTAGATAGTTGAGCAGCATTGATTTGGACAAATCATCCCCAGACAGACAGGACAAACGGACTAAGTGCTTATTAGCACACTCCGGAAAGATGACTATTCTAACTCGCGGATGATCTACTGGGCAGCGTCCCTTACACAGCTGCACTGCCTACAGCTTTGCCATGAGTCACATGCTCATGCACAGGCATAACTCGTGTGGCTATACATGGGGGATGACGATTACACACAGTCAAGCATGCAGCTAAGTACACTGCAGAAAATATGCTACTTTCTCCCCCTTAAAATAAAAAATCATCTGCTTGGTCGTGAGAGCCATGTTTAACTAGTTGTTTTCCAAGTATACATTAATATTAAAAATCTTCCATTTTCTCATAAAATCGTCTCCAACTGCACTGAACTGCTGTCTCCACAGCACTCTCCACCCTTCCTGGCCCATGGCACACTACAGCAGGAGAAGTAACGGCTGCAGAAACCCGCGTGTGGACGATGCGGTAGTGGCTGTCTATCTATCATCTCCTTGGGGGTTTCCTAACTCCCCAATCTAAATGAAGCCTCTTCATATGGTCTTCTGGGATCTACCTAGCCCCTCATCATAAGAGATCAATTTAGAGTCACCTATATAATTCTCTATATTCTCCTTTCAAGAACGAGCTTATGAAAGACAGAAACTTCTTCCTGTCTGAACTCATGGGCTAAGCTAACGCGTTCCCTTTCTACTGACTGTGGTAAGAGGAGCAGCTTCAAGGGCCTGCAAGATGGCTTAGTGGGCAAAATTATGCCAATATAGCTTCCATCCCCTGAGCCCACATAGAAGAAGGAGAAAAGCAATGCCCTCTGCTGCTGCTGTCTAAGCTCCAGATACATGCCATGGGGTGTGCACCCCTCGTACATAAACAGATGGAAATGTTTAAAACAGAAGGGTGCCTTCAATCTGAGCTCTGTTTCCTTTGCCTTCATGTCTGTCTTTGAACACCAACTTTCTCCTTCCCTTCATCCTCCCCTTCCCCTCAGCCTCCCCTTCCCCTCAGCCTCCCCTTCCCCTCAACCTCCCCTTCCCCTCAACCTCCCCTTCCCCTCAACCTCCCCTTCCCCTCAACCTCAAACACACAGAAATGTAAGCGGATCCCAGCAGCAGCCATGGGGACGCCTGGTCCTTCCTCACTGAACGGCAATTCCAAAGTGCCAAGACTGAATACTCTCATCCCAGGTGTGAGGCTTTCTGGTAAATGTCACGTCACAGATCTCCCAGTGTCATTTGGTCATGCGTTTTATTCTTGTGTGGGATGATTACACCAGCATGTCTGAGCCGCTCGCTAATGCCCATTTTGAGGAATGTTAACAAATTGTGCTAGACTTCCTGGGTACCCAGCTGGGGTTCCACAGGCAGTTTTCCCTTCTCATGGTCTGCTCACAGGACTGGTGAAGTCTGAGCGGCACAGCTATGGTGGAGGAGGTACTTCTGTATTTATGTTGCTTTCATTGGTCGAATTAAGATGCTGCCTTGGCCTTTTGATAGGGCAGAACTTAGATGGGTGGAGTAGACCGAAAAGGATGCTGGGAAGAAGAGCAGACTGGCAGATACCATGGTTTTCCTGCCCGAGACGGATGCAGGTTAGACTCTTGCCGGTAAGCCACAATCACGTGGTGATACACAGATTTAATAGAAATGGGTTAATCAAGATGTGAGAGTTAGCCAATAAGAGGCTAGAGCTAACGGGCCAAACAGTGTTTAAATGAATACAGTTTCTGTGTAATTATTTCAGGTGTAAGCTAGCCGGGCGGGACGGAACAAGGGGCCCACGCTCATCCTACTACACAGCTTCTCCTTTATGGGTAAAGAACATAAAGAGCTGTGTAGTGAGGGCCACGGCTAAGTCAAGGTGGGAAGAAGCTGAACCCGGCTTTTGGAATCCAGAACTCAATTCTTGTGTGTAAGTGCATGTTTGAGAGAGTGTGTGTGTGGGGGTAGTTGTGTGTGCATGTATGTGTGGTGTAGTATGTATATGTGTGTACATGTGTGTGTGTGGTGCAGTATGTGTGTACATGTGTGTGTGATTGCATATGTGTTTGTGTGTGTGCATGTACGTGTGGTGCACTATGTGTGTATGTGTATATGTGAGTGAATACATGCTTGCATGTGTGTGTACATGTGTGTGCATATGTGTATGTGAATGCGTATGTGCTTTTATGTATGGTGTAGTATGTATGTGTGAGAGTGCATACATGCTTATGTTTGTGTGTGTGTGCGCATGTGTGTGATACAGTATGTGTGTGTATGTTCATACATAGGTCTAAGGCTGACTTGGGGTGTCTTTCATTATCATTCCCTTCTTATTTTTTTAATTAGTGGCAATTACTTATTTGGTATGTATACACACACACACATGCCATGATATGCACAGAGGTCAGAAGACCTTCTTCTCCTAGCATGTGTATCCTTAGGGATTGAACTCAAGTCATCTGGTGGCCTGGCAGTAAGCTCTACTACTACTGGGCAATCTTGTCTACCCTCCACCTGGAGTTCACCATTCTGACAAGACTGACTGGCCAGTAGACTTTCAGGATCTGCCTGTCTCTGCCTCCGTCCCCAGTACTGCCCTGTAACACCCCGAGTTGCCATGAGTGCTGGGGATTGAATTCAAGGCCTCATGAGTGCACAGCAAGCTCTACCATACTCTCTGTCCCCAGACCCACAGCCTCAGCAGCCCCTAACTGTGAGGTGAAAGGGACTGGGGAGCCACTGACGCTGGAAATTCAGAGTTACACTAAGCTAACAACGTGTGCCTCCATGTCCACGTAGAATCAGCCTTCTGGGCTGGCGTAAGAAGGATGCTCTTTCCAAGAATGAATGGTGCCTCCTCGATCCCCTGTGCAGCTGTTCCCTGGATAGTCCTCTGGGCACCACTGTCTGTGCACAACCTCGGGAGCAGCATTTCTGGGTCAACTCAATTACAGTTTCTGCTGATTGCGTTAAAGATTCTGAACAATCACGATTCTTTGGTAAATAAGAATCTTGTAAATTAATAATGACCTCTAGGGGTGATGGACCACGACTGAGAAAACAGAAACTAGAGCAGATGAACTGTGTATGTGTAAGGAGCAGCTGAATGGCAGACCGGTCTCAGCCCGGCCACTATGAGCTGCCCCTGTCTGTTACACATTAGGAGAAAGAGACACGAATGAAGTACGGGATGCAGATGCCAACACGCCAGAGTATACGAGTGCACAGCCTCCCTCACTCATCTCAGAGTATACGAGTGCACAGCCTCCCTCACTCATCTCAGAGTATACGAGTGCACAGCCTCCCTCACTCATCTCAGAGTATACGAGTGCACAGCCTCCCTCACTCATCTCAGAGTATATGAGTGCACAGCCTCCCTCACTCATCTCAGAGTATACGAGTGCACAGCCTCCCTCCCTCGGGTCATCTCAGAGTATACGAGTGCACAGCCTCCCTCCTTCAGGTCATCTCAGAGTATACGAGTGCACAGCCTCCCTCCTTCAGGTCATCTCAGAGTATACGAGTGCACAGCCTCCCTCCTTCAGGTCATCTCAGAGTATACGAGTGCACAGCCTCCCTCACTGTCCTCTAAAGCTCATTTACAGGAAAGGTAATGAGACTGAAAAGGTGAGAAATGGATCTGAGATGCAAACCTGAGACTTCTGATTTCTATTCTCATTTTCAAGATTCCATGCTGGAAAACTGATTTCCAAGTATGCCCTCCAGTCAGGCAATACTTGAGCTGCTGGTTTAACCCCTCCAGAACCTGGGCTTTAAAATCAGCACTGGTTAGGCAAAGAACCTGGTCCTAAGGGAAGGGCTCTTCTACGTACACGGTTCCAGACCCAAAGCCTGGACTCAAAGGCTGCTCCTTTCATGCCCAATGGATGGGCATGAAACAAATTAGCAAAAGAAAGCTAAATTGTACTTAGTAAATTATAGCCGACAGACATGGTCAACAGTGGGACACTGTGACACTACTTTGCCAATAGATACTCATAGCAGTGGAGTAAAATCGAGAGCTCAGAAAGCTGCCTGAACATCTGTAGTCAACTGATTTTTGACACGTTGCAATGGTTAGTTTTAAACGCTAAGTTGCCACAATTTAGAATAGAATCCTCTGGGAGGGGGGAAAGGCTCACCTAAATAATTGTTCCAGTCAGGTTGGTCTGTGGGCATGTACGTGAAGGATTTTTTGGTTGTTCAATAATACAGGAAGCTAAGATCATTGTTGGGGGGGGGGCATTCTCGAGCAGGTGGTCAAGAACTGCACAAGAAAGTTAGGTAAGCTTAAGCCTGCTAGCCAGCCAGCTGCATGGCTCCTGCTGGACTGCCTCCTCGGCCTCTCTCAGTGATAGACTGTGATCCTGAATCATCAGCTGAAACAGAACCTTCCTCACCTTCTGCTGTTTGGGCTCAGGGTGTTTGTCACAGCAACAGAAGTGAAACGAGAACAAGGGATCAAGTTTAATCAATGGACAAGTGACATCTCTCAATAAATAAACCTAGATTGCTATGTGCAGGAGGATGGGCTGGGCACTTCACAACATATATAAACATCAACTGAAAATAATCAACAACTTAAATATAAGAACTAAACCTATAAAACTCCAAGAAGGAAACGGGATAAAGTTTCATGAAGCTGAGGTTGCGATGATTCTTAGCTGTGACACACAACCCATGAGCAATAAAAGTGAAAAACAGATGAATTACACTCTTTTCTAAACTCAAATACATCTGACTCAAGTGGCATCACTAAGGAAATGAGGAAACAGCATAGAAGACCGGAGATAGATTTGCCAAACATGTAGCAGTTTAATGTCAGAATATACACAGAATTCTGAACAAACAGCTGAGCTCAAGAAGTGGGAAAATGGGCTGGAGAGGTGGCTCAGTGTTTCAAAGCTCTTCCAGAGGACCCGAGTTCAGCTATCCACACAGCAGCTCAAAACTGCCCATAACATCAGCCCTCTCACAGCCTCGGCAGGCAGCTAGACTCACATGTACATACCCCATCTCCATATCTATGTAATTAAAAATAAAAACAAATCTCTAAAAGCAAAACAATAAAGGACTTAAAGAGACATGTCTTCAAAGATGACATGAGAGTAACAATCCCAAGAACATGGACCATTCGGGAAGTGTAAGTGGAAAGACGCTGAAGAAGAAGCCATAACACGATAAAGCCACTGGGAAGAACAGTTTGTAGGTTCATCAACAAACTCAGCACAGAATTCCCATACACCCCAGCTATTCCACTCCTAATCCTTGAACATAGACCCCAAATAATTGAAAACAGGAACTCGGGTTATGTACTTGTGTGAAACGGCACAGCTCATGAAGCCCGTAGCATACAAGTCAGGTACTTCTAAGTAGATGAACAGATGATGAAAATGTGGTCCCTGTGCACAGAGAAACATCACTCGCTCCTAAGGAGGAATAAAGTTCTCCTGTATATGAAGTAAGAAAGGCATGATGGAACAAATACTGTACGATTCCACATAGATGAAAACCAGAAATGTACAAATCTATAAGAATAGAAAGTAGACCAGAGGAGTTATTAAATTCTGGCGTAAAGATAAGTGGGAAGTGTAGCAGGCTTTTTTGGACCACCAGTTCCCGAATTATGACATTATGACACAGAGACGTATTATTAATAAAAGCTCAGCCTACAGCTTAGGCTTATTTCTAACTAGCTCTTACAACTTAAATTAACCCAGTTCGATTCGTCTATGTGCTGCCACATGACTTGTGGCTCTTTCCTCTCCTCCTGTCCTGTCCTGCACCCTCTTTTTCCAGTTGGTGACTCTTCCTTCCTTCTTCCCTGAGACCCCTCTGTCCCCAGAGCCCCACATAGCCTTTTCCTGACTAGCTTTCGGCTGTCCATCTCTTAGTTAAGCCAAGCACAGCGACCATCTTAGCGCAGTGACCATCTTCCCACAGTGTAAAGGAATGTTCTGCGACAGGGAAGTTATTGTTGAACAGTGTAAGATTTCTGTTCGGTTGACTGCCATTTTCATCTCTTCCCACCCGCACATTAGTATAGCTCTCTGTCCTCATCAGAGCGCCGAGCAGCTCACACAGAAACTCCTAACCAGCCAAAGTACAGAGAACAAGTGTCGGGGGCTGCTCATCCACAGACAGGAACATCTGTATCATCCCCGGACGTCCCGAAGGTCCCATCGTGAAAGTGGTGGGGGCGTGGAAAGACTAAAGGAGAAAGGTCAGAGGTGACTGGACCGCAGCAGTGTGTTCTGGACCTCTGTCTTCGCGAACTCACAGCAGCCACGGTTGCCCTCAGAAGATCTGCAGGAGACTGAGCCAGTCAACGGTCTAACATAGGTGTGTGGGGGGGCTGTGGGCCCCCACACTTAGCTGCAGCACTATTGACAACTGATGACTTCTGGGGGGGGGGAGAGTCAGTTTTCTTTAAAGGTGTGGCTCCAGCTGGGTCAACTGGGCTCTGGTGGATGGTTATCCAACCATGAAAAGACAGGCTGCTAAATAGACTTGATGCATTATTAAGAAACGTAAAAGGACATGAAGTTGGGGGACAGAGGGAGGTGGAGTGGGTCTTAGAGGGGTTAGAGGAAGGAGTAGCAAACAAACTGACCAAAATATATCATATAAAACCACAAACAATGATAAAAGTCTACATGTCTTTTCTAAGCTGTCTTGGCTATGGTGTTTTGTCCTGGCAGTAGAAAAGGAAGGAAGATACCACTCAACTTTGTGTCTCCCCCGCCCCCGTTCTCTAAATCCTCCAAGTCCAGTTTCAGTTGCTCAAAAATTCTCGGGGTTTAATCTTTCCCCAGAGAGTGCGCAGCCTGCCATTGCTTGCATCTTTAAAGAAAACTGATTCTAGGGTCAGGTGGTGGTGGCAGTGCACGCCTTTAATCCTAGCCCTCAGGAGGCAGAGGCAGGTGGATCTCTGTGAGTTCGAGACCAGCCTGATCTACAAGAGCTAGTTTCAGGACAGGCTCCAAAGCTACAGAGAAACCCTGTCTTAAAAACAAAACAAAAAAACAAAAAACCCAAAATATTGATTCTAGCTGGGTGGTAGTAGTGCTTGCCTTTAATCCCAGCATTCAGAAGGCAGAGGCAAGCAGATCTCTGTTAGTTCTAGGCCAGCCTGGTCTACAGAGCTAGTTCCAGGATAGTCAAGGCTACACAGAGAAACCTTGTATCAAAAAACCAAACCAAATCAAACCAAAACTGATTCTTTTCTAGTACAATCAATTGCCAATAGCTCCTCAGCTAATGGTGGGACCTCAACTGGGGGTGGGTGGGACCTCAGCAAAGGGTGGGGCCTCACCTAGGAATGGGGCCTCAGCTAGGGGTGAGGCCTCAGATGGGGTAGGGGCCTCAGTTAGGGATGGAGCCTCAGCTATGGATGGGACATCAGGTAGAGCGTGGGGCCTCGACTAGGGATGGGACTTTTAGTCTACTTCCTAATCTCCTGAGTTTATGTCTGACTGAGTTTGCACAGGGCTCATGCATGCTGTCCCACTGCTGTGAACTTACATGTGCATTTCCTCTGCTTGTTCTGAATTCACTGTTTGGACCACAGTTTTGGGGAAAGGTGAAGGAACTGAGAAGCATTTGGGGTCTTATAAATCAAAAGTCAGGGGAATTTGGATAAAGGCACTAATTGAAAGAACGAAACATTGTTATAGATCACGGAGACACTAACACACTAGTATTAGACCCTGCTTTTCCTCTTTTCCTTGGTCTGAACACAGCCACACCCTCTACATTCTAAGCAGTCTGGGTGTCCAACCAAGCGTGAGTAGGCTGTCATCTGTGATTGACAGTGAGAGCAGCCATTAGTTCCAGCTAGGATTGGACATAAATGCAGTGTGTTTACAGGTGAGAGCAAGAAGGACCATGCTAATGGAAATTGTCACAAAAAGAAAAGCACTAATACAAAAACAAAACAAACAAACAATACCCCACCTATAATGGGCAAGCTCCGCTCAGTCCTTTGGTTTCAGCATTGAGCAGAACTCTGAGAATTTTGAACAAATATTTCCCACAAAAAGCCATAATCATCAGAATTTTTATGAATTGCATGCTATTTTTTTCCTGAGCAGTAAGTAAACCTGAACGTGACACGGCCACGTGCTTTCTTTTTCCCTAAGAGAGTTGACCGCAGGGAATTTGATCAAATATTCTCTGGAGCGGACTGTCATGTAGGAAATCCGGTTATAGGGGATCTGGGTGCTGGGAGGAAGCATCTTTGGTGCCAGCAATCATGGATCCAGGCAGTGCCTCTGCATAGGAAGCTGGGTCTGCAGGAGGCAGCTGGTGGCTCGGCCAGGACCCAAGAGCAGCAGCAGGTCGCTGCCAGGGAGCCAGGGGTGATTAGCATGGCTTATGTTGATAAACTGTCAATCTCTCGGGATCAGCCTGAAGTCCTTCTTAAGGGATGAATCGGATTTAAAGAAATGAGCAATAGATAATCAATACTTCCTACTTAGGGTTGAAGGCAAATAAAGTATATCTGTAAGTGATGGATGGCAAAGAGGTTGCATGGGCTAAAGGAATATGGTACAGGGAGAACCATGGTCATGCTTACATTTGTGAAGACTGCATCCATGACTGGGGACTCATCAACCCTCAGGGCTCTAGCTGCTTCTAATATAAGGACATATTCCTTAGTAGGAGCTTCTAATTATCTGTGGGGTACCACCAGCAAAGAAAAAAACTGAAACCAACTTCACTTAACAGTCTATTACATTGACATGGTAAGAGCTGGGCACTTATGAGGGGGGAAAAGCAAATGTTCAAAAAGTGAGGTTTTAACCTATGGCATAAAAGAAGGGGGTAAAGTCTCTGTTTTAGTTACAAGACTAAGGCTTAATCCAATGAATTCATCATCGGTCGTTTCAGGGTAAAGAAGTCCCATAGAAACACAGAAGCTGTCTTCTGAGGACCATGCGGAGCAAACAGAGGCTTGTCCTGTCTGTGAAGGACGGTGTTCACCTGAGGGGTTGCCTGCCAGCTGTCGCGGCCAAGAGCTGCTTTTGATTTCCCACATGCTAGGAAGCCCCTAGTTCTTTAAATATACCAACTCAGCGTTGGTCACTTTGGGCTCTGTACTGGCAGTAGTAATGGAAGAAGGACAATCTTTTTCCAGTTTGGCAACCTCCCTTCTGCTGTATTTTCTTCTCTTACCATCTATTCTCACCCTGCTCTGAATTATTCTTGGTCACACCCTCAAGAATCTATGCAAGGCTACCTGACTCAGTCCTGGGAGCTTCAGAAAGAGAAGCAGAAACAAAGAGAAGCAGAGGCTTCTCTCTAGTTGTGCCATCAGAAGTGAAGTGGGCAGAGACGCCAGGAGGAGGGCATGGAGCAGTGGAAGTCACAGTAGCCACTAGCAACACATACTCTGAGAGTTGGATTCTCTCTCTGTGTGTGTGTGTGTGTGTGTGTGTGTGTGTGTGTGAGAGAGAGAGAGAGAGAGAGAGAGAGAGAGAGAGAGAGAGAGAGAGAGAGAGAGAGAGAGAGAGAGAGAGAAAGGGGGTGGTCTCACATATCCCACACTGGGCTCAAATTCACTTTTTCAATGAGCTTGGCCTTGAATTTCTGTCCTCCTGCCTGCACCTCCAGAGTGCTGAGATTATAGGCGTGTGCCACCATGGCTTTAATTATTCTCAGTTCGGTTGATGACTGAGTTCTTCCTTCAGATGCAGTGCTGTGCTCTCCCCCAGGCAGATGGGAAACACCCATCCCCAAGTTTCTTACTTTCAGAAGAAAAAAAAATGTCCTTATGTTCTTAATATTTCATCTTCGGTTTCCCAGCAGGCCAGGGAACAGATGTAATGGGACTGTTCCTAAATTCATTTTCAGAGAAGGAGTGCAGAGTAATGGCGACGGCATAGGGATTCTTCAAGTCACCACGTGCAGACATCGTTTCTGGAAAGGTCCACCATTCAGTTCAACTCCTCAGATGTTTTACACACACTCCCACCCAGAAGCAGTCTGTAGACGAGTACAGGAGACACACATAGAAGACAGAGTCAGATAAAAGGCATCCTGATAAAATACAGAAAAGGTCCTGCTGAACAGAGGCATTAGGGCCTGAGTTCAAATCCCCAGGACCTCTGGACATCTCAGTGGTAGCCATGGGGAACAGAGACAGGTGGATACCTGGATGCATGCTGGCTGACAAGTGTGGTCAACTTGGCAAGGTTCCAGACCAACAAGAGGGTCCCCACTCCTAACTCCAACCTGAGGATCAACTCAAGTCTGTCACTTGACTGCCATACATATGTGCATATCCATATTTGTGTACACATACACACATAAGCACGTGCGCACGCACGCGTACACACACACACACACACACACACACACACAAATAGTGCTTAACATAGAGTTTTCCATAGCAGGCAAAATGTTGACAACATTGCAAGAAGAAAAGTTTAGCTGCTGCCTCACATGGTAGGTAACCACTGGTTATTTAAGCTTACATTAGTTAAAATTGAATAAAAAGTTCAGTTCCTTAGTGGCTAGGGGAAAATAGATCATTCCCATGCTAACAGAATAGTCTGTGATACTTAGTAGCAGAGGGAACTGCAGAGGAAGGGACATCAGGAGGAGGGGAGAAACACCAGGAGAAGTAGAATTATCCAGAGCCGAGTACCTAGACAAAATTCCAGAAATAAAAATAGATCCACGTGCTTCTTCTTCAAATCCAAATTGGGAATCCATGCCTACGGAAGGATGAGTGGCCTGACTGTCTCCCAGGCAAGTTTGGCTCCGTTGCCATGCTGAGTTCATACCATAATCAGTAATAAAGACAGGAAACTTATCAGGCAAGTCCAATTGCGTCATCTATCTGAGCATGCAGACCGAGGTGGTGGAAAGCCAAGCCCTAAGCCACAGCCCACGGTGGGTTCTGCTGTCTCTTCTCACGGGGACTAGTTAGCAGATGGGGCACAAGGTGAGTGACTTGGATGCCATATAGTTAAGACCACAAGAGCGTGTTCGTGATGAACATTGATGTCCTTGCCTTGGAAATTGTGGCAGCCATTACAAAGCCTTAAGGGAAGTCAGAAATTTGAAGAATTTACTGCACTACACACACACACACACACACACACACACACACACATGTGCGTGTACACACACAGACACATCCATGAGCACACACATATACCCCTCACATTTTGTTTTTGGTTGAAGACAGCTTGGGGAGTTGGATTCTCCCCACCTAGTGGCTGGTAAGAATTCATTCTCTCAGATTTGGCAGTTCTATAATGCCACAACTCCCCAGTCAAAGGCACCACTATGCATGCAAACACACAAATAGATATTTCTATGCAACATTTACCAATAAAATGGCAGAGGAAAGAAAAAGGGAAATTAACAAACAAACAAACAAACAAACAAAAAACCCTCTGCGCACCAGGAAACAGAGAGATATAGATGCTCTACTTCTCAGTTTATTAAATTTTATTGGGAATATTTCTCAGAAGACACAGTGTTTGGCTGCTCAGGGCTTCTTGATGTGGCTTTTGTTTGGGACTATCCCCGAAGTGAACTCCTGTATCTTCAAGGGAGAGGGGTTTTCCTTCTGAATACAACCAGATGAAGGCAGACACAATTGATTTTGCTTGTCTTATTTCCAGAGGGCTCTGCCCCATGGCTATGGTTTGACCACCTGCTGTTTCTCTGCTTCATGTAATCTCACCAATGGCACTAGCCTGGCTCTTTTTCTCTGTTGATTGGGACAATTACTTACTTCAGCTCTTAAAATACTACTGCTAGCAAATATCTTTAACTGGCTGCAAGAATACCCGAAGACCACTTCCTCCTATTTTCGTAATTTTGGTTCCCTACACTCTTAGACAAGGTTAGACTGTCTTTCCTTGACTACGATAGGCATTTAGAATATCTCTGACTCATGAATATAAATCATTGTACAAAAATAAATTTTATAAAACCAGAGCTGGTAAGAAAACATCACCCAGAGATCAGCAACTCTGAAAGAATCTCGTGTTCCATTCTCCCGAATGTCAGATTAAAGTAACATGTGCCAGTCAATATTGCTACACTGTGACCCTTGGTGCTTCCCAAGCAAAACTATTAAGTCCAACATTCTCTCCTGTAAGCACTTATCTGTAAGGATGGCTAACATGTCCTCTGAAGCAGATATTGAAACTGATTGGACAATAGGTAGATACAGACAGGGGCCTGGGGGCCGACCTCTCGAAATAGGGGCAGAAAACTCTTAATCTGCAACACAATGGCGTCTCTGGAAACCCTATCATTTGCACTTGCCGTGTGTCTGCTGCCTGACTGTGAATGGATTTGAAAAGGAATGGTTAGTGCTGAAAATTGGATCAGAGCTAACATTCTCTCATTTTTATCAGCAGCTGGCAAAGGTCATCTGACATAATAGCTGATGAATTCAAGCCCAGTGGATCTCATTTGCAATTTTCAATTTACGGAGGCCTCCAAGCCCCACGGTGATAAAAGCTTCCCCTATCGTGGCCTGTCACAAACATCAAGAAACGGCACAAACCCCCAAGAAAGGGAAAAGAGGGAGCGGAGCATCGTCCCAGTTACAGATAAGAACAGTGAGCAGGGGCTCCGGGAGGGAAGGTGGAGCTGTGTGTGTGTGTGGCTGCCTCCACCGTGAAGAACAATCAAATGGCTGCCAGGGAATAACATCATGTTTCTCTGCAGCTTTTGTGTGGAAATTGCCTTTTAATCTGCTACTTGACATGCCCCCAAACAAAAATGTGAGTGTCCATATGCAAATAAAAGGGAAAAGAGAGAGTAAAGAATCCTTGCTTACTTGGTCATTGGGAAACACGCTTTCTGGATTTTACCAGAATTTTGCTTTGCAAGATGTGTGCTCTCGGCCCTGGATGGTGGCGGCATCAGCCAGCATTAAGAAATCATTTGTTTTCTTGCGGAGAAATGGGAGATCCCTTGATTGATCTCCCAAGTCAACACAACAACCGTGCCTAAGTGGGTTGAGATACAGAGCAATCACCCAAGAGGAAGAGAGCCATTTTTTCTCCCTCCTTGTCAAGCTTCTGACAGCGCCTTTAGGCAGGACCAGGGACTGAATTCTGTCCTTGGCAATTAGTCAAATTGAAGAGACCATATTCACAGGCTTGGGGAGGGGGGATACCGAGGTTAAAAACCGATCAGACCATAGCCATTTTATCCTCTGGTCCTCACACCTCAGTCGGCAAAGGAGAAAAGGAAGAGACAACTGGTGGGGGGGAATTGCCTGGAGAACTGAATGTCGGGATCCCAAATCTGTCAAATAGGTTCCGGAAGGCTTCGGAAATTGGCCCATGAGGCAAATGGGCCAGGAGGTGGGCGTCTACTGAGACGCCTAATGACACAGTGTGTTGTGGCACCTGACAAGGAAACCTGCGAATGACTTCAGCAGGACAAGGCTGTCAACCTCATTTGTGTGTTAGTAACTGTGAGAAAAGCAGGGTTTGGAAAGGAAAACAGAATAATTCTTGGCGAACCCAAAGTAGCTGGCAGATACTGCTGATTCTAAACACAGGGGCGATTTAGCATAATTGGATCCTTAGCTCTTTGAAATTCAACTATTTTAAATAAACACGTTTAACTCTTCAAAGTCTCAAAATATAAGATGATTTTCTTCAGTAGATGGGCAGAGCAGAAGCTACAGAGAATATGGACCATTGTCATGTCAGAAATTTTGCTCATGTACAAGGTTGTTAGGATGCCATTTTTTTTTTTTAGAGTGGTTCACTTCCTCTCTACCTCTTCCTTTTTAAGTTCCTACAGAACGAAAAGAATGTTCGCCATGATTTTCACTTTCTGTAGATTCTCTACGGAACCGTAGGGGCAGTAAAAGATTATTTAATGGATTCTTAATTTAATCAATCTTCTAAAAAAAAATGCATACCGTTGGTGAGGGTTTTCATTATCTGCTCCATGGCAGGGATACAAGGCAAGTGATACCAAGTGACCCGAGTTAGCGAGCAGAGAGGTTAATCTCTTTGATGTTCCCTTCATTAGAAGGCAGATCCGAATCTTTAGGGCAGAGCCCTAAACTGTTCTCGCATTGTGATTGGTTCAGGAATTTGGTCCCTTCTGCTCCCTAGATAATCACATCCAATCATGTTGCTGCTGCCATAGCCTTTAGGTACAACACAGCATTTCCCACCTTGTTCCTTCTTAACAGACAGGGTCTCCCACAGCCCAGGTTGACCTTGAACTCAAACTCACTCTGTATTCAAGGATAAAGTGAACGCCATTCCGAGGTCATAAAAGTTCTAAAACTTAATTGGTCTTTTTTTTTTTTTTTTTTTTGGACAGGGACTCATGGAGCCCAGGCAGGTCATAAACTTCTGATCCACCTCTGGTCTGTCTTCAGCTCCTGAGTGCTAGGATTTCAGGTGTGCACCAGCATCCTGGGTATCTGATTCAGGATCTTTGAATGCTAGGCAAGCTTAGGCAAGCACTCTATCAAACGAGCCACACCCTAAGCCCCCATTGGCTTTTTCACTAGGAAGTTCAACTAGCCTGCTCTGGCTTACTGACTCAGAACCTGGCACATTAAAAACAAAAATAACCCTTCATTGAATGTGGGATGAATATTTTTTGGGGACTACGAACAGGAGATTCCAAAGAGCGCGACAGGAAAGCAATCTTTCCCAAACGCTTGAGTGCAGCGTGCAGAACAATAACAACAACGAATACGCAGCACTGGCGCCTCTCAGAATTCTACAAATTAAGACTGCACTGGAGTACCACCAGACAGTGACCGCAGGGCAGGTTTAACCGAGTTGGAGTGATGGCCACTGAAGAATCACATATACGGAAGGGACAAGTGGTGCTCACAAAACTCAGGCTCACATTTTTAAATGACAAAGGCACTGCTCCGGGTGCCACCTCCAAAGGGCTGCCACAAACACTCACTGCCACAAACACAGGCCCTGGTAGGTTTAACATGCTTTGAACTTGGGTCTCATCACATCTCCTCTGTACTATTTTCTACTGCAAAGGCATCTTTATTTCTGCTGGTGCTGGGGATCGAACCCAGGGCTGCACACGTGGTCGCCAAGCATTCTTTTATGGAGCTAACACTCTAGGGCCTCTCAGATTTTCACTCTGAGATGGTTCCTCACTAAGTTGCCCAAGGGAGGCCTGGAACGAGCTCTGTGGCTGGGCAGGCCATGAACTTTCTGTCTTACTGTGTCAACTTCCTATGTCAACAGGCTGTCTGCAAAGGATTGTGCAGCTGGAGAAAAATCAAGGCTCAAAGTGTGAAATCAAGATGGGTCCGTTAATTTTAAGGTGCAACTTAAAAATGCTGCACCAAGAGCAGTAGTGTCCCTGCTGGGCTCTCCGTACATCCTGTGTGCACGAGTGCATGTGAGCACACAAACACACATGCACGCATGCACACACAAACACACTCACACATACACACACACACAAATGCAGATTTTTTTCTTTTGGTAGGGAGAGGGAGAGGAGGCTGTCCTGAGTGAATCTGTATTATTGATGTGGACACAGTCTGGTGGAGAACTCCATGGCCTTGAACCCATGGGAAACTGACAGAGTTTGGGCCAGGCTCAGAAAGGCAAGACTTCTTTTCCTCTGGTCCAAGACAAGTGTTTTTGAACAATTGATGAATGTGTAAAAGACCAGCAACCACAGTTTCCTCCTCCACCCAAATGTTTGCAGTCAGACACTGCTTATCTACAGATACCCCATACCAAAACTAGCTCACACCTCCCTCATGCTATACATAATAAACACAACAAGGGCTCGGGGGCATGGTTGTTATGGTTTAAATAAAAATGGCACTGTTCCCTTAGTGGCCCATGGGCCACAAGGGGCAGTGGATCTCAGGTGGGGCAGCCAGTGTCAGGAGGAGCCGCAGCTGCAGCAGGTGAGGGACAGATGGATCCCTAAGTGGCTGCAGTGGGCCATGAGGAGCAGCAAGTACCAGACAGAGAGCTGCATGGTTTAGGGGGGGTGAGAGACTGAGATGGCTAGGCACACCATGCAGAGTGAGGCTGGAAATTTATTTAGTGGATTATGGAGGGGAAAGGGTAAGGGGAGCAGAGGGGGGGAGGAGCCAGGGCAAGGCAACAGCTACCTCTTTGGGAGAGAGAGGGAAAGGGAGGAAGCTCAGGCCAGAAGTAGAAGGAAGATCTGCCTGCCTCTGTGGTGGATGGGGGAGGGAGTGGGCAGGGCTTGTCTCTTAAAGGGAATGGACAAACTATTACAATGGTGGTAGTAGTTTCTTCAGCTCCATCAAAGCACATACTCTTCAACTTGCTCTCCCAGCTTTCCTGTCTGTGTGTCTGTCCTTTCTTTATTCCCTCACTGCACCTAGTCCAGGTTCCAGAAGCCAAGCTACATAGACTGTGGTAGTTCCTCCTTTTCTGGGCATGGCAGCATACACTCTGGCCAGTCACGTTACAGACATCTGGGTGCACACCATTTACTGTTACACTTGTTATCTACACAATGGATTCTTTTAGGAATCAATGAAATAATTCATCTCATTAGGCCACCCTCCATTTGCTTCTCATTAATTCTATTACTGTTTTTTCTTTTCCGAGGTAATCAATGTTCTGAATTTAGCACGTGAGCATGTATAACAGGTTGTACAGTGATAAGTGTTTGAAGAGTCTTACCGTCTTCTTGTGGACACTCAGTCCTCTCTTCTAGCCCACTCCCCCTTCCTTTTTCTTTGTGTTACCTTCTAGGCACCCTCCCCTGCCCCCAGGGTGGGGCTTGGGGACTCAGGTAGGTGAATCACATTATCCTTCTTGTCCTCCATTACAATCTCTACATTCTCATTCCTAGTCCCGTAGCAATCTGCTTACAGATGCCTCTCCTCCTATCTCAACTGCATACACTGAAGACTCCAACTCTTGGCACAGATCCAGGGTCTGCCTAGCCCTTTCATTCTTGTCTCTCTAGATATATTTTTTGCCTTACCTGAAGCTACTTGCCAGAGCCCCTCCCCGCACCACACCTCCACCTCTCTGGGGACCCTTCCTCTTAATGTGGATAGTAATTCCCTTAACTCTTTTCCAACAGGCCCTCAGCCTTTTCTGCTAGCCTGTGTCTATTCCTATCTGCCACTCCCTTGCTTGCAGAAACACTCTCAACCAGGGATCCCACAGCCTTCCTGTGGATGCTCTCAGTCTTCCTCTAGCCACCACACTTTCCTCAGATCCAGAGTAGGCAACAAAAACCAAAGAATGGAACACCCACCCAACAAATAAAAGAGCAGACATCAACATATAGAGTCACCTTAGGCACCAGAACTTATTAGCAGTCAGACAATATGTCTCCACCAGCACCCAGCAACCCTACTTCAGTACACCCAGAGAAATGCAATATAGCTGAAGCACAAGACAAGGACTTCAAAACAACAATTATGAATATGTTCAAGGGCCTTAAATAGGAAATGGATAACCCCTTAATGAATTCTGAAAAAATACAAACAGTGGAATGAAAGAATGAAAATAACTTATGACATCAAAGTAGAACTAAACAAAGAGATAGAATCACTGGAGAAAACCCAAACAGAGATAAAACTGGAGTGAAAATTTAGAATGTCCAGCAAAAACTTTAGATCTAAACTTCATCAAGACATGAAAGAGAGAATCTTGGGCACTGAAGATAAGGTAGAAGTAATAGATATTTCAGTCAAAGAAAGAGTAAAAACTAAAAAAAAAAATCAAGGTACAAAATATCTAGAAAATCTGGGCTACTATGGAAAGACCAAATCTATGAATAATAGGAATAGATGAAAGAGAAGAAACCCAGGTCAAAAGCACAGAAAATATTTTCAACAAAATAATAGAAGAATTTCTCTAACCTAGAGAAGGAGATGCCTATCAGAATACAGGAAGTATACAGAACACCAAATAGACTGGATCAGAAAAAATTTCCTACAACACATAATCAAAACACTAAATATACAGAACAAAGAAAGAGTATTAAAAACTACAAGGGAAAAAGACCAAGTAACACATAAAGGCAGGTCCATTAGAATAATACTCTGTGAAGATTCTAAAAGTGAAAGGGCCTGGACAGATCTTCAACATACTCTGAGACCACAGATGCTAACCCAGACTGCTATACCCAGCAAAACTATCACAATAGACACAGAGAGAACACATTTCATGATAAAACCAAATTTAAGGAGTATCTACAAGTCCAGTTCTAACAGAAGGCACTAGAAAGAAAACTTTAGTTTGAACAGTCTAACCTTTTTCAAGAAAATACAATGAATAAATAATGTCAGAACAGTTAAGTCAAAAGAGTCATAATCACAAAATAATAGGAATTAGTAAACCACTGCTCATTGATAACTTTCAATATTAATGATCTTAATTTTCTAATGAAAAGGCGCACTGAATTAGAAAACAGGACACATTTTTCTGCAGCATCCAAGAATTACACCTTACCATCAAGGATAAATTGGCATAAATGGTTGGACAAAGATATTCCAAGAAAATGGCCCCAAGAAACACACAGGTGTAGCCATTTTAATATCTGACAAAACAGACTCCAGACAACAACTATCAGAAGAGATAGGGAAGGACACTACATATTCATTGTGGTGATTTGAATAAAAAAGGTCCCCATAGGCTCATATATTTGAGTCATCATGGAGTGGTACTATTTGAGAAGGATTAGGAGGTGTGGCCTTGGTGGAATAGGTGTGGCCTTGGTGGAGAAAGTGTTTCACTGCAGGTAGGTTTTAAGATTTCAAAAACCCAAGCAAGCCAAGTGTCATTCTCTCTCTCTCTCTCTCTCTCTCTCTCTCTCTCTCTCTCTCTCTTTCTCTCTCTGCCTGTGGGTCAGGATGAGGTGCTCACCTACTTCTCCAGCCCCATGCCTGCTTGCATGTTGCCATGGTCCCCATCATTATGATAATGGACTAAACCTCTAAAATTGTGAGCAAGCACTGAATTAAACACTTTTTCTTAGAAGAGCTGCCTTGGTCACGGTGTCTCTTCACCATGTGACTAAGTCAGTGCTTTATCACAGTAGCAGAAAACAAAGACATTTATCAAAGTACAATCCACCACCTAGCAACAGAACGATTCCTGATAGCACTCTGCTGTACCCATAGACAAGTGTCCCACTCAGCCATCAGAAGAGAAACTTCTTGCCACAGATGGGAACTAACATAGATACCCACAATCGGGCAGTGTGCAGAGACTGGGGGATTTTGAGACACTCCATGCTAAATGGGATGTCTTTATCAAACACTTCCACACAGGACTTTGGGAGATTTGTAGAAGAGGAGGTGGGGAGACTGCAAGATGACACGGAGGAACCAGTGTCTTCCAAACACAACATGAACTCAGAGACTGGCAGCATGCACAGGCCTGAAGAGTTTCAAGTCAAAAGAGTCCCAGTGCTGAGAAGGGGAAGTGGACATGAATTCTTATCCCTGACCAAGAGACTATTCCCAATTGACAACTGCTTACAAAGGAAAAACTACTTTTTTCCAGAGTCTCACTGGGCTATTAACCATCCTTAAGGGTAGACACCATGCCCAGCAGAAGAGGGCCAACACAAGACGAACTCAATGGGACTTCTAATCACTTTGTTTTGGCATTTTTTTTATCTCATTGGTCTTTTGTTTGTATAGTGCCATTTCTAATCATGAATTTTTATGATTTGTATGGGGGTTTCTTGTGTTTTTTTTTTCTTTTTGTAAAAAAATTCTGGTTTGTCTGTTTTCTAATGAGAGAGAGAAAGGGCACGGGTTTGGGTGGGTGAGGCGATGAGAAGGATCAAGGTGGAGATGGAGAAGTGGAAACTGTGGTCAGAATATGTTGTATAAAAATTTTTATTTTCAATAATATATATTTATATATGTCATTACCGCTTGTACAATACCGTATGACTCTGTCGTGGTTAGTTTTCATTGTCAACTATCCAGGAAGAAGAAACCTAGATGAAAGGGACCTTTCACGTCCATGGCCATGCTGGTCAACAGTGTGTGAGGAGGCCACACCCACCGCAGTTGGCGCCATCCCTAGGCAGGGAGGATCTACGCTGTACAAGAAAGTTAGCAGAGCACAAGTCAGAGAGCAAACCAGAGAGTAAGGCAGCAAGCAGCAGCCCTCCATGGGCTCTGCTTCAGGCTCTGCCTTGATTTTTCTCAATAACGGACTTTGACAGAGGAATCCTTTCCTCCCTGGTTGCCTTTCATAGTGTTTATTATGCAGCATAAAGGACACTAGGACAGGTGCATCTATATCTTAAGTTGCAATGGTAGTTTAGATGCATTTACATGTATACGATAAATTCACCTTGAGAATTTTACTTATTTAAATGGATCATATTTTACCTATTTATTATTGTTGAATTTTTTCTAATTCCCTGGTAATATGAACAATCTGGCAATGGACATTTTAATTATCTTTTAAGCTAGCATACAAAGCAATGGGTATAATTATGAATTTTCATACATACATACATACATACATACATACTAATTTGGATTGCAGTGTCCACTACCCTTCCCCCCTAGTCCCCTCTGCTCTCTTCTTACCCTATTTCTTCTATCCTGCTGCTTCCTCCAAATAGTCCCGCTTTCTTGTCATTCATGTGCGTGTGTGTTTGTACATGTATGTGTATGCAATAATACATTATGTTTAAATCTAGAGTCCACATAGAGAGAAAACACGAATTCTCCTCTTGTCTCCCATTCCTTCCTTCCCTCACAGTCCATTTTCTAGTTATGCCATACATAAACACATACACTTATATTTTAAGTCTAGCGTTTATATTTGGGAGGAAAAAATGATGTGCATCTGTATCTGGTTTATTTCATGTAACAAGATGATCTCTGGTTCTACCCATTTTTCTCATGTCTGGTGTAGGATTCTTCCTTGTGGTTGAATCAGATTCCAGTGTTGCCCGTTCTTCTGTTGATGGCCATCTAGGCTGGTCCTGTATCTTGGCAACCATGGAAACTGCTGCAGCAGATGAAGACGCACAGGCATCAGAGGTAGTAAAAGGCATTTGTGAGCACATCTTTTTGGCTCCAGGGTTCTTGCCTCAATTTTAGCCTGCTCAGTGGAGGTATCTATAGACCCAACACAGCTCAGCTTCAGTGACTTTGAGGTGTTCGGTGTCTTGCTGCCTAATCTTGAAATATTGAAAGATTTGTTGCGAAAATTTGGAATGAGAAAATTTGGATGTCCTCTATCAATATTATCTAAATCTGTGTCAGGATTCATAGATACTGTGATAAGACAGGAAAAATGCATGCTGTTCAGAAAGGAATAAATAAAACTATCATATGTGTATGGCATAATTGTATATGCATAAAATATTAAAAATTATGGAAAACTCTTGAAATTAATAAGTAAAACTCCAAAGAATGTTGGCTATAAACTCAACATATAAAAGTCAATTGTATGTTCACATACTAGCAAAAGCAACAATAGAATGAATTTAAAACATTATATTGTATATAATAAAGTAAAAATCTTCAAGTGCTTTGGAAAGTATACAGGCTCTTAACAAAGAGAATTATCATGCATAATTAAAAGTTTAAAAATTTTTGAAAGGTTTATTTTTGTGTTTGTGTGTGTGCACGTGTGTGTGATATGATGCCCATCTAGTGCCTGTAGAGTACAGAAGAGGGTACTAGATCTCCTGAAGCTGGGGATGCAGGCAGTTAGAAGCTACCCTCTAGGCCGGGCGGTGGTGGCGCACGCCTTTAATCCCAGCACTCGGGAGGCAGAGGCAGGCGGATCTCTGAGTTCGAGGCCAGCCTGGTCTACAAGAGCTAGCTCCAGGACAGGCTCTAGAAACTACAGGGAAACCCTGTCTCGAAAAACCAAAAAAAAAAAAAAAAAAAAAAAAAAAAGCTATCCTCTATGGCTGCAGGGAACTAAACGGGTCCTTGTCTGTATTCTTAACCATGGAGTCATTTATCCAGGCCCAATTGGGAGATTTTTAAAAGTTAACTTATGAAAAAATATAGTATGGTTAAAAAAAAAACTCAGCTCATAGGTTGAAAGGTTTGATTTCCTAGGTTTAAAAACTTAGTATTAAGATGTTGTTTGTTCTCAAACTGATCCATACACCAACTCAATCCCAATTCACACCTCAGGAATAGAGTGGGGCAGGTTTTAGGATTGGGGGATAATTTGGTTTCATCAAAATCAAGTCCAACAGCTCAACTGAAATGAGTCAGTTGGGCTAAGAGCTGAGCCAAGGAAGTGGGCCCTGAAGATCTGGATTCAACATGGAGGGAAATTCCTGAAGTATTGTGCTAAATGAACTTGAGAAAGCTAGTGTGATGGTGTCTCTTGTGCCCCTTGGTGTACGCGTGTTCACACTTAAACTTCTTCAGACCTCTCAGGCTACTGAGAACAAAGACGCATCTCAGAGGTTCAGACAGCATTGAAAAAGTCATCAAAACTTGTTATTTCTTTTCTTTTTCTTTATTTAAAGCAGGGTCTTTTTGTCATCTTGGCTATCCTGGAGCTCACTATGTAGGCCAGGCTGGTCTGGAACTCAAAGAAATCCTCCTGTCTCTGTTTCCCATGTGCTAGGATCAAAGGCATGTCTTGGTAAATTTTGAGAGCCTGATTTTTTTTAAAATCACATCCACTTCCGGGAAAAAAACGTTAAGATTTAATGTATGCGTATATTCTTAATATGTTCTTAAAATTTTAGGGATAATGCAAATGTAAATAGGAAAATCTCTTCAAAGATGTGACTCAGAAAGGCAGAAAATAATAAGTGTGTGTTGTTTATGGTGGAGGCAGGTACCCTCTGGGGGCAGAGCCACATCTTGAGTAAGCCAGGCAAGCCCTCTCCCACCAAATGCCACATGCTATTGAATAGCTGTCTCTGTGCTTAAGACACTTCTACCCTAGCAAACTCGTGGTTTTCTTTCTAACTTTCCACTGTGGCTTTGTTTTCCTGGACAATTCTCCATCCTTATCACTTCATCGTGGATTACCCTCGCAGACACAACGTAAACCCTGCGTTTCTGACACTTTCTGCCATCTAATTGCTGTTAATACTGTTAATATCCCGATGGTTATTTTGACTGTTTGTGCTTCTACTTCCTTACCTATAAAAGAGAGACACTAAAAACAGTATCCATTTTATAGGACTGTGGCAAAGATTAAACAAGCTATTAAAGTGTAGATGCTGGAATGGGGCCTGGCACACAACTGTACAACATCAGTGAAAGCCATGGCTGGTGTTATTAAAGACTATTTATTACATGTCTACTAGATGCCAAGGTCTATGCTAAGCTTTGCCAATAGACAGAAATGAAGCACGGTGTCCCGTCTTGTAGTCGGGGAGACAGGCTGCAAGCAAATAACTAAACAAGAACATTTCATGCTTCAAATGTCTATAAATGACACAAGCATCGGAAGGTAGAGCATCGAGGAATGGGTGTTGGCCACTTTGAGTAGGATGGTCAAGAAAGATACTGAGCAGCCCATGAGTTTCGTTACTTACAAAAACATGGATGATACTGCAGGAACATGGGCAAACTACTTTTACCCAGCAACCCCTAAGTGCCTATAAATCTTTATGGATGGAATGGGTGAGGCCATGTGAACCCATCTCCACTTCTGACGGAATGTTGGCAGGCTCCTATCTCGCGCAGATAGTCGCCGAGAATTCAGGAATCTAACCACAGCAAGAGAAACACTAAGACAATGGTATATGTGTATGTGTGTGTTTGTATATGTATGTGCATGTGGTATGTTGGTGTATATATGTACCTGTGTATATCATGCATATATGTGATGTATGGACATGTATATAGGTGTGGTATATGTGTACATATGTGTGTTGTGTTAGTTAGGGTTTAATTGCTGTGACGAAACACCATGACCATAAAACAAGTCGAGGAGGAAAGGGTTCATTTGGCTTCTACTTCCACACTGTAGCTTATCACTGAAGAACGTTAGGACAGGAACTCAAGCAAGGCAGGAACCTGAGAGCAGGAGCTGATGCAGAGGCCATGGGGTGGGGTGCTGCTTACTGGCTTCCTCTTCATGGCTTGCTCGGGCTGCTTTCATATAGAACCTGGACCACCAGCCCAGGCATAGGACCACCTACCATGGGATGGGCCTTCTCCCATCAATCACTAAGTAAGAAAAATGTCCTTTAGACTTGTGTATAGCCTGGTCTTATGTAGGCATTTTTCAATTAATGTTCCCTCCTCTCAGATGACTTTAGCTTGTGTCAAATTGACAAAACAAAACAAAAAATTATCAACACATGTGTATGTGGGGTAGTGGTGTGTATGTCTGTATGTATGTGTGGTGTACACACGTGTATGTGTGTGTATGTGATTTTGCAGTGTATGTATGTACAGTGTGTGTGTTTGTGGTATGTGTTTGGTGCATGCATGTGTATGTGTGTGTGGTATGTATGCATGTGTTAATATGTGTGCCGGAAGTCAATATCAGGTTATTACTCCATCATCCTCTGCCTATTTTTTGAGACAGGGTCTCCCTGCTCAGTGCAGCTGTTAGGCTAGGCTGACGATGAGCTCTGGGGATCTGTCTCCACCTCCTCGATGCTGGCTTACAGAAGACCACTGCTACCCTGGGGATCTAAACCCAGTTCTAAGTTTACAAAGCAAGCCCTTTCAGCACTGAGCCATCTTCTCAGTCCAGGCCCCAGCCCTCCCACTACACTCATCTTCCTCACACTGAGCCTTTATCCTTCAGTCTTTTTGAATATTTGTAATCGAAATGGAATCAGCTCATACAAGTTCCATGCCTTTGGGTTTTTTGCTCCAATTCTATCCAGTTTATGTCATAAGTGTTCTTCGTTGCTATTGTTATTTCTGTTACTATTACTGTTATTATAGTAGGGCATCTCTCTGTAGTCCCTGCTGGTCTCTGACTCACCATCCTCCTGTCTCTACCTCTGAAAGATTTCTAGTGCAGGGAGGATAGAGGTAGTTGCTGGCCAGCCACTGCAGCCATCAGAGAGGGTCAGGTTACTGGAGCGATCCTGTGTGAGAAGTTAAGGAGGAGAGCCGTAGAGGCAGGCGCCCAATGCCATCCAACCCCCCACACGCTTGCACTCACACGGGCCCGTGTGTGCACCTGCCTGCACACAACAGCGGCAGATCTCCGTGGGAGGGACATTATTGCTCACAGACTACACAGCTCAGCTTCAACCTCTAACTCAGGCATCACCATCAGGTCAGAGTGTGAAAACTGTCTGTCGCCAGACACAAACCATGGAATGATGATACTGACAGCTGCCAAGGGAAGTAACTCCCCGGGAGAAAGCAGGCAGTCCCTGCCGCAACTCTGGAGTCACCCTCTTGCTTCAGCTTAGAGGCTGTCCCGTGGCGAGCATTACAACAGGTGCTTAGGGGATTTGGAATGGACTTTGGGTTTTCCCAGGAGAGGAGTCCCGTTTTGCTTCATGTAGAAGTGTGTTCACTGAGTTAGGCTGTAGCTTAAGAACCCCAAACTAAGATTACATAGCCCACCTTTGAGTTTTCTGGGATTTCCAGTGATCTGCAAGCCCCAATTTGCCATTACTAGTTCAGGGATCTCTATGAATATGTTTGCCCCTCAGTTCAGGAACTGGTCTTTGGGTCCAGCCAGTATTCGTGTATTACAAGTAAGGGAAGGCCAGGTGATGCTTGTGGGCCCTGAATGCCAAAGCGGAACACGCATTGGCTCCTTTCCTACATCCTTCTGGTAGCAGAGCTTTCTTTCACAGAAGAGAATCTCTTCATGTATCAGGCAGGCTGAAAGACACCCATTTCACCTCCCACCTGAACATGATGGAGGAGGTGGGGATCATGCCCTAGGCCTAGGTAATGGGGGGGGGCATATCACCCAGACCATAGGGATTAGTATGAGCCAGCAGGTGACCCAAATGTCTTCTATATGCAAGACAGGGCTTATTAGTATACCCATTTAGGAAGCCATTTTAAGAGCTAAGACTTGGAGGACTGAGGGGTTTTCTAGAACCTGTGGCAGGCAGACCCATGAGGACGCCACACATCGTGACCTTGATTCTGGCAAGGCCAAGCACATCTCTGACTTCTAAATGGGCGATGACGCAGACTTTGAAACTTACTCTCTGCCGCTCTGCTCAGCTCTGTAACAGAGCCGGGCCATCTGAAGCCTTGCCTCAGCACCAGCCTCTGTGGTGTTTGATGCATCCCGGTAATTCGGATCTGAAGTAAACGCTCTAATTTTAGGCAGTGGTGCCTCAGCCATCAAACCCGCTTTCATGTAGACTTCTTGTCAGCGCACTGGGTGGAAACCACCAATTCTGGAGGAGGAAGGAACTGACACGCTTTGCTAGCCGAAGGAGCCTCCGAAAACAAATACTCATTTAGGATGCATGAGTGTATTTTCAAGCAAAAATTATGGCACATTTTTTCCATGAGTCAATAATGACACTTTCTGCTTGCATACTCCTCTCTAGTCCCTGTCATATTTGAATTGTTATACAGAAAAATCACCTCGAATTTCTCCAACACTCCAATCAAGCACAGTGGTACCTTTCTGCAACAGAGGGGCCACACGTGCAACTCAGCATATTTAGACCCCTTTGATCACTTAAATGAGAATGATCGCTTAGTTAAGGTGGCCAAGTTGATGGCGTTAGTATTAATTTGATCGACTGATCATGTTGAGCTTTGGGTCACACCTCGAATAAGCTTAAAGCAGCAGGAAGGATGCCTGGCTGGCCCATGGGAACCAGAGCTAACTCTCACTTGCTCCCCACAGTTGGAGGCCTGGCTGGATCCCAGATACATGAAACTGAAACTCGGCCATGTGAAGATATGTAACCACCACACACACAGGGCACAGAATGTCAACACTTGCTTTTTTTCAGGACTTCAGGGCACACCCCCAACACAGAGCTGAGCTGGTTTTATTAGTGTTTTCCCTGTGCATGTTTGAAATGAAAACATTCAAGACATGCACTGTTTTTTTTTGTGACATCAAGTGTCTGGCTATGCGTATGTTTTAAAACTAATAAAAACAGAATTAAGTACAACCTGGAAATGATCTTGTCTTTTGATATCAAAAGTACGGTTGGATTCTGGGCTACACTTTAAAATCAGCTGAGAAACTTGGGGAAAAAAACCCAACAACAAAACAGCTAGGATCCAGCTCGAGAAATCCCACCTCGGGTAGACTAGGGTGGAGCTCATACTGTCTAAGCTTCCAACATGAAGCTAAGGACTCAAGTCTTCCAACCTTACAGCTCGCAGGCAAAGCTTGAGGATGCCCGCCACCAACATCCGTGATTCTCAGGGGCATCTCCTCGCCGCCGCCAACGCCTTCATGCAGAACACACAGAAGACTCTCACCAACACAATGGAGTAAATAATCCTTGCTTTCCAGAGCAGAAACTTACTGGTTGGTAAATACTACCATATCCTATGCCTCTTGGGACCCCCAGGACAGTGGTTCTCAACCTTCCTAATGCTGCAACCCTTTAACACAGTTCCTCAAGTTGTAGTGACCCCCAACCATGAAATTATTTTCATTGTCACATCGTAACTGTAATTTTGCCACTGTTATAAGTCATAATGCAAATATCTGTGTTTTCTGAGAGTCTTAGGCAAACCCCATGAAAGGGTCATGAGACTTACAAAGGGGTCACAACTCACAGCAGTGGTTCTCACTGCTCTAGGGTTTTAGTAATAAGGATGTGGCTCAGAATAACACCCAGCAAGCCAGAGATGCACAGTTCAGAACCCTGAAGGGGTTCAGGGAGGTGACTGGGCTAGGTGTCACAGTCTCAATAGGGCTGGTGGTGACTGTGGCCAAGCAGAGTAACCCAACCTGATGGGGCATCAACTACTTAGTTCTAACAGCTGCTGCTACTAACACAGGGTGGTGCCCCTGGATGTCCCCACAAAGTAGAACAATAAAGAAATCTAGAGTCTAACTTGAAATTTCCTTACTTTTAAAATAGCCACACAGTGTCTCTACAGCCACCCATGTTCTGTGGGTGGCTTCCTGAAGATCTTGCTTCTGATTAATTTTTACATTTTACTATTTTTAGTTTACTTAACTCTAATCCTAAGCCCCACACCCCAGGGCATACATGCGGAGCTCACAACACTTGAGAGTCTGTGCTCCCCTTCCACCATGTAGGCCCCAGGATTCAGGTTAGTAGGTGGGGTACAAAGGACCTTTACCTTTTGAGCCATCTTAGTACCCCTCATGCTAGTTCTAATTAGACAATATTCTCTTGGCTTCCATGTTAAGTTAGTCGAGGATTTCTCGTCCCCATGTGACATCAGTGAGTCTAGCCTAGCACAGGCATGCAAGGGCAATCCCTCCCTCACTCTTCCAATCTTGTGCAGTTAAACTCAGCACACCACGTGCACTTACCCGCTACTGACAGCATGATCTTTTCTTCCTCTGTTGGTGTTTCCCCTCTCACACAGAAACCTCTTGTATGATTGGTGCGGGAGAACTGTCTGTATTCTGTCAATCATGTTTTAAATAAACGCTGATTGGCCAGGCAGGAGGTAAATGTGGGAAAACCAGACAGGAAATAGAAATGATACAATGAGAACAGGAGAACTCTGGGAAGGAGGAAGCTGATTCCTCCCACTCCTGCCCAGACCACAGAAGCAGCAGGATGTGATCTGCCCCACTGAAAAAAGGTACTGAGCCACATGGCTAACATAGATCAGAAAAATGGGTTAATCAAGATGTGAGAGTTAACCAGTGAGAGGCTAGAGCTAATGGACCAATCAGCTTTATAACTATAGAGATCTCTATGTTAATTCTTTGGGGCTTGCTAGCTGTGGGGTACTGGGCGGGACAGAAACCCCAACAAGCAGGCCTGGCCCCGTTCATTGTTATATATGACGAATTCTCCTTTTTCCTTACCCAGTTATTTATTATGATTATTACATCATAGCTTTTTTCCATTTATGGCCATAAAAATTATCTCTGGCTATCTGAATGATGTCATAACATGTCAGTTCTTCTAAAGAATACTGTTTTCTTCATCTTCTGAATACCATAATATTACTTGACTTTGTTACTGCCAATGCATATGCCTGGGAATGAGTAGAAGTTAACTTTTTATTTTTCTATGGAAACTCAAACAATAATAAAACCTCAAAAATAAAACTTAGGAGCAAAGATAACATTTTTTTTGTGTGTGTGTGTTTGTAGAGGGAAAACCAGTCTGAGCAGTGAAATACAGACAAAGAAATGAGATTTGTGGTGTTTGTGTCCATTTCTGACCGTTTGGCATGATAGATTTCATCTTACCTTCAACTTGCAGCACAGAGTGTGAAGGAGAAACATTGAGGAAATTGATTTAATGGCTAATTATAGTCGCCAACTTCTGATAGTCACGCTCAGTGGCAAAAGGCAATTGGAAGGTGGCACTGGGTAGCAATGAACCTACTGTGAGAATGCTTATTTGGCAACAGAAGATCCTGAGGGTCTTTCTGAGCTGGCCACTTCCCAACCAGGTCACTCAAAAACATGAATTCTATTGAGTTTCCATTTCGGGGGCTGCTGTGTTCTGTCTCACTCGTCCTCTACCGTGTCCTCGGGAGACTATGGTGTGATTGATTAGTGAAGGTTCTGCCGACTGCACTACCCTGCCTTGGTAGATTTGGGAAGGTGGAACAGTCGTTTCAAATGCTCTCTTATTTGAAAATTTGGCTCCAACTCTACAGACCATTTACAAATCTCTCGATTTAAAAGCTTTCTATATTTTTATTTTATGTGTTGACCTGGAGGTCAGGTTTCAGGTCACGTAGTCAGAAGAGGACATCAGATCCCACCGTTAACGGGGGGTTTGTAAGCTGCTACGTAGGTGCTAGGAACCAAACCCAGGTTCTCCACTACAGCATCAACTGTTTTTCACATCTCTTCAGCCCGCCAACCTCACAGAAGACTTTTGCACTCATTGGTCTGGACTTTCCGAGGTTAACTCCCTGTTCCTTTCATTGCCAGCGTCAGCACAATAAGGTGTCACACAGCCGTCCCCGTCAGACGTCCCAGTAGGTGTGTGCTTGGGGAGAATACACACACAACGGCGCATGCGCGAGTACGCACAATGGCGCATGCGCGAGCACGAACTCAGTGGCTGCACTTGACTTGTTCGCTCACAGCCATATCCTCAGTGCTATAGAAGCATTTGGCCCATGAATGTCCCAAGAGATTAGCTGAATAAGTGAACTGAAGCACACACACACACACACACACAGTGCCTCGTTCTGAGCCCTTTAGGAAAAAGCCACCAGTTCCTGCTTTTTAAAACAACCAGTGCATCCAACACAAGACTGAAAGTGAACAGGACAATGGGAAGATTTGTTTTGATTTCTGCCATTCAAGTATTTAAGACACTGTTCAAAATGGCACCTTGCCTGTGAGCATTACTCTGAAAAGAAAAAAACGTGACACCACCTGAGCCGAGCTGGAAATGCTGGTTCTCGAAGATGTCACCGGGTAGCCTGAGAAGGGAGGGCAGTTTTAAATGTGATGACTGTCCTTTAGCTGGCAAGCAACTGAAAAGTCAATGCTATGCCAGTTCCGAGTGCTTTACATACCTCTGTGCAACTGTGCATTGGATGAGATCAGGGACTAGCAAGGGTTATATGCCAAGAGTCCGATGCCGCCCGACTTCTATAGGTGATCCAGGGTGTGGAGGAGGAGGATGGAGTTTGTACAAATGGAATTTACAAAGTGCCAGCACACTTGTAAATGTAATTCTAACACAGGCATTCTTCCTATGTGCTCTTGGGATCCTAGATTAATTTTCTTTTAACACATAACTACTTAGAGGCAGCGTTTGGTCATTTTGTGACAACAGAAACAGATGGGAGGCCATTGCAGCATGAGTAATATGAACAGCGTTCTTTGGAGTGACCAGAGCTTCCTGTTGCTGTCAAGTGTACAGCGGAGAGGACAAGCAGCCTCTTTCCAGTTCTTCCCCTGTTTGGTGCCAACTGGGCTCTGGTCTTATTGGACTCCAATAATCAGCCCGATTACAGCAAGCCCTGGGAGACATGACAGAGAGTCCTCATCTTGCATTAATTGCTCCTATTGAAGCTATGCCACATCTCTCCTAGCTAGATGTTGCTTAGTATCCCTTTGATATGATAATGACATGCTTCTTAGCAGATGAATATGCAAATGAAAAGCAGTAATTTGGTGGCATGCACCTGCTGACACTGCATGGCCATGCTTACGCGCTCGGCTCCAGCACTGCAGCCCCACAAAAGCAGTGCAGAGGTAAAATTAAATTCTAATGCCGCGTGGATGGAACAGATGCTTCCTTGTTTCTTTGTACATCGACTTTTACAGATTTTGCCACTGGCATCTCGGCTCTTCTTCTTGCAATGAATGGACATTGATAGGTCCCGCACAGAGGCGTACTCAGGGCTGTTGAAGGGGGCTGATTCTGGTGCAGCAGCTTACATGTGTGCATCCTAGAAGACGAACATTTCCCCTGCACGGCACAGAAGCTGACGGCTTCGCTTCTGTGACACAAAGACTTCATTCATCCACGGGATGCATCCCAGGGCCGCCAAGCTGAAAACACGTTTCTATAGTCGAGAGACGCATTGACACGGAGGGATGCCTCACACTGTTGGGAAGGATTTCCGTGATACCTTGAAGAGGGTGGCAGGATGCCACACCAATGAAGAAATGCCTCTGCATCATATAGCTGGTCGCAATGCATGGCGAAGCATAGCTGATGCTCACTTAAGTGGGACTGGTAATTAACCTAGGAACCCCAAAGCCTTTGCCACGTGTCATGTGGCTCCCATCTTGCCTCACCCCTAAGCTCTGGTGGCAGTGTATATGCACCATGAACATGACAGTAGCCAAATTGGTTAGGACTGAACTGTTTAGCAAGACATGTTTTAACAGTGTGTTCTACCATTTATCTAATGATTACACTTTCTTATATAAAGCGGATAGATTCCTGTTGAAATATCCCTCCATTACTGACTAGCCAGGTTTCTCCTCCATCTGTGTTTATATATACAGGTACTGTATTCACCTTCCTTTTGATGGTTTCTCTAGAGATTATTAGGTCAAATGATAAGAACATCTCTAAGAAGAAAAAGACAGAAATTTCAGTGGTGATATTATAGGTAAGAAATACAGTGCTTGCCTAAGAGCGATGCATGCTTTCCTTGCATAGCATGTTGTAAGTCTGCATTGTGCTGATTCGAACATACACCATGGGTCAGCGAGATGGCTCAGAAGTACATGCTCTTGCCACTAAGCCTGGTGGAATAATTAAATCCCTAGAACTCCCCCAAAATTGGTCTCTGATCCCCACATGTGGCATTCATGTGTACAGGTGAGCATGCATATACAAATAAAAAATAGTTCTCAAACTTTCAGAACACACTTTACAGTCAGAACATATTTCACAGTCAGAACACACTTTACAGTCAGAACATACTTCACAGTCAGAACACACTTCATAGTCAGAACATACTTCACAGTCAGAACACACTTCATAGTCAGAACATACTTCACAGTCAGAACACACTTCATAGTCAGAACATACTTCACGGTCAGAATACGCTTCACAGACAGAACATACTTCACAGTCAGAACACACTTCACAGCAGAAAATACGTCACAGTCAGAACACACTCTACAGTCGAAACACACTTCACAGTCAGAACATACTTTAGAGCCAGAACATACTTCACAGTCGAAAAATCACAGTTGGAACACACTTCACAGTCAGAACATACTTCACAGTCAGAACATACTCCACTGTAGGAACATATTTCACAGACAGAACATACTTCAGAGTTGGAACATATATACTTCACAGTTAGAGCATTTTCACAGTCAGAACATACTTTACATTCAGAACATACTTCACAGTAGTAACATACTTCACAGGAATCCCTCAGTAATCAGTCTACAACCAATCCAAGCTTTGTGGATCATTTTGTTTCATAATCTCTGGCCATTTAAAACTATCTACAACTCTAGTTAGTGAAAAGCTTGCAGTACTTATAAAAGTAGACTCACTATAACAGTAACTTTGCTTTTCTTCTTATTCCTTTATTTGTCTCTCTCTCTGTAGAAGGAATGGCGGGCTGTGTCCCGCCACCCGGCTAGCTTTGCCCAAAATAATTACACGGAAACTGTATTCTTTTAAAACACTGCCTGGCCCATAGTTTCAGCCTCTTATTGGCTAATTCTCACATCTTATTGGCTAATTCTCATATCTTCCATATTTAACCCATATTTAGTAATCTGTGTAGCACCACGAGGTGTGGCTTACCAGGAGAGATCTTAACCTGCCTCCATCTCAGAGAGGAGAAGCATGGCGACTGCATATGGCGACTCCCTGAAGCGTCTCCCCAACTCTGCTTCCTTTTTCCCATAATTCTGTTCTGTCTACTCCACCTACCTAATTTTCTGTCTCTTAAAGGGCCAAGGCAGTATCTTTATTAATAATGAAAGTAACACAGACACTCCTCCATCATCTTTCTCTCTATATATCTTCTATCTATCTATCTATCTATCTATCTATCTATCTATCTATCTATCTATCTATCTATCATCACATCTCTCTCTATTATCTATCTATCTACCTATCTACCATCTATCTATCCATCCATCCAACCATCTATCTGTCTGTCTGTCTGTTTGTTGTTTGTCTAGAGACAGGACCTTGCTATGTAACTCTAGCTGGTGTCAATACTATGATCACTCAGACTCCCAAGTGCTGGGACCATCATGTCTAGCTTAGTTCTCTTATTTTGGACAAAAATTTCATTTATATAATTTTTTATATGACACAAAAAGTGAGTGTATGGGTATTGTGGAAGTTTTATACAATGTTAGAGCCATCACCACTGTGTAATAACAGCAAGAGAACAGAGGGTCAGTACTGCTGTGGTGATGGAGCCATCACCCCGTGTAATAACAGCCTAGGAACAGAGGGTCAGTACGGTAGAGAGACAGATCTTAACCTTTCAATCTCATGCTGTAGCAAGTCCGTATTAAACAGAGGACTAAGAGATCCAAGGTTATTTCTAATTGTATAAAAAAGTACTATTACCATGAAATTTCTAAAAGTAATGCTACAATTATACTTAACTTTTTGCCTCAAGGAATCATATTGGCAAGTTTTCAATGGAGAGACCTTGAAAAACACAGAGGGAGTTTGCAGTGGGAGGGAGGTCAACACCGTGGCACGTTTCAAATGTTTCATTTTCATTTATATTGTCAGGTGGATGACTAGGTTTTCAGGTTGGGTGGGATCTTTCCAGGCTTCAAGGTTTTCATTATAGAACAACCTCATTTACTAACCGAATGTAACTTTCTCAATTGACTGAAGAGCAACAATTTAGGAAAAAGAAAAAGAGGGGAAACACCACCCCCTTTTCTCTCCATTCCAGCCCTCAAGTATCACCATGACATCCTAACCCTGTGCTCGGAGCTGGGCATTTCTGAGCCCAGGTTACCCCACTCTTAGAAAGTTCTAGTGCTGGGAACTGTGAGAGTCAGGCTCAAACAAAGCTCTGACCCCTTCAGCTGGGTAACTTGCTGACCCCTGCGTCTCCTCTTTTCACAAGAGTGATGCATTTAACAAGCCCTTCATGGGCGAGTTATGGGTTTTAGCTATTGTTTGTGGTAACAGAAGAAAGCAAACATCTCTAGGCAACCCTAAATTCTGACATGCGAGAGAGAAACAGTTTCAGGTGATGACATTTCATACAAGGGAATTGAAGTTTAGGCCCTGGTTTTTTTGTTGGATTTTGGCTTTGACAAGGTCTGATTGATTACACAGTTCAGGCTGCTTCAGTCCTATGATCCTCCAGCCTCAGTTTCTCAAGTGCTGGGTCCAAGCATGGCCCACCCCAGGTCTCTGTTACTCCTTTATCTTTTCTGTCCATCACCAGCAATACTGTTACTTACTATTATGACGAAGGGACTAATAACCACAGCTGTCATTTATTAGGGACTTGCTTGAGGTGTTCTTTTCAAAATCTTAATTACTTAGTTGAGACAGGGGCTCATGTAGGTCAGGCTGGCCTCAAACTCTTTATTTTGCCAAGGATGACCTTGAACTCCTGATCCTCTTGCATCTCCTTCCTAACTTCTGAGGTGATGGGTAAAGTTCCCCCACACCCAGTTTATACAGTGCTGGGACGGGGCTCAAGGATTCCTGACCACATTACTTGATTGATTTTAACCCACCTGCCTCTTTCTCCCTGCTCATATTCCCGAGCTGGAGACCTGCTTTGAAGGCTGCCTAGGATGTGGACAGTCACAAGAACGCAGTGACTAGAGTCTTCTAAAGAAGCCAGGACCACGTCCCCTTCCTACGTTCTCCCGTGACTTTCATTTCCTCAGAACAAAGCATCACTTTAGACTACGCGGAAAAGGTCTTACACAGCCGAGCTCCGTCATCTTTGCAAACTGACCCGATTCACCTGTTCTCTACCCAGCTCTTTCACACACTAGAACTTGCCAGGCGTGCCCCAGCTCCTGGACTTTGCACACCTTCCCTCTTCTTTGTGCATGTCTTACATGTGTCAACGTGGCTTTCTCTCTCCCATCTCCAAGGATATGCTCACACGAGCCCTTCTTCTCAGCAGGGCCTGCTATTTTGATGCTGTCACTCTGAAATTCTACTCATTTGTTCTTTTCTGTGTCTTCCTTACACACAGATACTTTCTACACAGATGGGCTTGTCTACTTGGTATGCCATGAGTTCCCAGCCTCCAGAGCACCATGTGATATCGCTATGAAGCCAGGCAGGGGGACTTTGAGACGTTCAACAGGCTGGGATCCACGTTATTGCTTGGCCCTGTTGTGAGTGCAAGTAAGTCTGGAATTTTTATATACTCCTTAAGAATGAAGAACTTGCTGGGCATGGTGGCACATGTCTTAAATCCTAGCAGAGGCAGAGGCAAGCCGATCTCTGTGAGTTCAAGGCCAGCGTGGTCTACAAAGCAAGTTTCAGGACAGTCATGGCTGTTATACAGAGAAACCCTGTCTTGAAAATCCACACATACAAACAAATCAAAGAAAACAAATAATGAACCTCAAACAAACAAACAAACAAAACAAAACAAAACAAAAAACAAAGCCTTTCAGCAAAATTCTCCTGGCTACTCCTGGTCCTTCCTGGCTTCTTCTGACCAATCACTATCTGCAGGAGGCGGGGCTGAGGTCCTGTACTGAGCTTGCTCCACCCTTCTGGAAACCTGTGGGCTACACAGCAAGGATACCCAGAGAATCAGTGGGCAGCCTGCCGGGCCCACTATAGACGGCACAGGTGGAAACCCAAGCCCAAAGCGCCTGAGCTTCCTTTTCTCGTATTCCCATCCATTCCGGACCTGAGCAGGATACAAAATTATAAAAAGATCTCGTGACTGCTGTCCTCATTTGCATATCTACTGAGAAGCCCACCACGCTCCAAGGAATCGTTCCAAACCCATCGTCACAAGGATAGCCTTGCTGAAACTCAGTGGTCGCAGGAGGAAATAAAGAGAACCAACGGGGGAAAGGCCATGTAGGAGAAAGGAGGGATAGGAGGGGCGGCAGGAGGGTTAGGGATGGGAGGGAAATGGGAGCAGATGGAGGCTTAGGCTGATCAGAATGCACCATATACATGAGTGAAAATGTCAGCAAAAAATGTGTTATTGCTAAAATCCCCGACTGGAAGTAGTTCTAACCTGTGTCAAGGTTTACTACTACTACTACCTACTACTATTACTACTGCTTCTTCTTCCTCTTCCTCCTCCTCTTCCTCTTCCTCCTTCTTCTTCGTTTTTGTTTTACTTGTTTTTATTATTTTTATTTTTACACTCTTTTTAAGTTAATATTGATTTTTTTCCATACAATATAATCAGACCATGGTTTCCCCACCCTCAACTCCTTCCAGATCCTAACGTTTCCATCCACCCCAATCTACTTTTATTTCCTAACCGTTTACTTTGTCCTTATGTATTTATTTGTGTTTTGATTTTTTAATCAGGTTGTTTGCACCTGTAGCTGTGCGGTGTTCTGTATGCACACTGTACATGGTATTTGTGTGATGTGTTCTATAAATATTCTCTCCCCATCTGTAAAGCTTATCGCCTCAGTTTTATGCATGTATTTTTTGTAGACATAAATAGTTCTTAAATGTTATGTATTTAAATAATTGATCATATGACTTTTAGGTTTCACTTTTGATGTAACAGGGCTTATCCAATTTCAATACCATATATTCTATGTTTAATAGCTTAAAATGCAATCATTATGATAACATAAATTCATGTCTGGTTTGTTCGCTCTGTTCCATTTATTTATTTTTAGCTTTTATTTGTTTTTGACAGCTTCATACATGTATACAATATATATTGATCGTGTCCACCCCAGCTCCCTCCATCCCCTCCCAGACACTGTCAGCATGTACCCCCTCCCCATTTCATTCCGTTCCATTTTAATTTTGTAACCACTGACTTCAGTGAGTGGCACCATCTAGAACGTTGGCTGGACCTTGTGCAGGGGTCTTGTGCAGGCAGTCGTAGCTACTGTGAGTTTTGTGAGAGCAATGGCCATGTCTGTTCTGCTCAATTATTTTTTCTACTTGCTTGCTTGTCTGCCCTCCAGGGACCATTTAATTTCTTAATAGGCCCTGATATTTTAGAATGTTCTAGAAAATATTTTATTCCTATCCTCTTTATAGCCAATCCTCATTCTTAGATTAAGTCAAGAACTGGCTTTTATGTTTATTTAACATTACACAGATATTTAAAAAGCCCACATGACTGGGCTGAAGAGATGGCTCAGTGCACAGTAATGACTGCGGCCAAGACTGGCAACTCGAGTTTCACCCCAGAACCAATGGAGAGAGAGAATCAATCCTGCAAGCTGTCACCTAACCTCATACAAGCTCTTTATCTCTCTGTCTCTTTCTTCTTTCCTCCCTTCCTCCCTCTCTCTCTTTCTTACAAACACGCTAAACTGTAATTTAAAATAATTCTTGACTCTAAGTGTGTGTACTTACGAGTTTTATTGGTTTCTGTTTTTCTCCTATTTTTGATATTGGTCCTCTTGCTCTGGACACCTTTTTCGTTGTTTTCTTGATTAGTTCTTTGACTATTTCTTTCTGAATGCATTTTAAAAATGCTTTCACTGTGTCCTCATACCAGAACATGCCTTTTCTGGTTTTATACTGCCGTATGTTTCTACTAAGATGGCCTCCGAGTAAAGACAGAGGGAGTTGACTGAGGGTAGTTAGGAGGCAGCAGTGTGCTGTCCGTGGGGACAGCCCCCAGTGCTCTGGCATTCCGGAAGAGATGCAGGTGAGTTGGGTCATTTAAAGTCAGTCTTCTCAGCTCATAAGTGTGGCACCCGCACCCTCTGCCATACTCAGCAGCTACCATGGCATATGGAGTGCGTAGAATTAACTGAGAGAATAAATGACCCCAAATTTGAAACTAAGACCCTATGCAACACTACCTAAATTTCACTGATCGATTTTAGCGCCAGCAATAACCATGAAGAGGATGTGGCCATCTTGTGGAACAGCATGCAGGGCAGAGCACTGAGCACAACATTTGTGATGCTCACTGGTTTGTCCTTTGCTCTGCTGAGTTTGGGTCCTGGGTCTTACACATGCAAGATCAGCCTTCTACTCCAAGCTACAACCCCGAGCCTGCCAGGCATTCTTAGAGGAGCCACTCGCTCCTTCTGAACCATACATCCAAGACAATAATTCTCACCTTGTTACTTAGTCCACAGACATGCCATCAAGACAAGATCCATAAAACAATCACAACATATGGTACACAGGTACACGTTATCATGAGTCAACTAGCCAGAATTGTCATATCTGTCAATTAACACCAACAGGACAGAAATAGCTGCAGATTCCTGATGCATAAAAATTGTCCCTATAAAAACACAAAATGTGTTTCTGATCAAAGTTATTATAATTTCTTTCAGCACTGAGTTGGCAGCTGTGGACCTGTGAAGGTTTCACAAGGATGCCATAAAATGTTCTCAAGGTTAAAAATGTGTGATTTCCCTGTGTTCTGGATTTTTAGTTTCAAGTTTCCTTTCTTTCTTTCTTTCTTTCTTTCTTTCTTTCTTTCTTTCTTTCTTTCATTTGCTTATTTTTAAGATAGGGTATTTTTTTTTAAGTTCAGGCTGACTTGGGGTTAATGACCATCCTCCTGTCTCAGCCTCTCCCATGTTGGGGTTACCACCAACACCCAGCTTAGTCGCCTTTTCAATGATCATGTGCAGATTTTCTACCATTTATTCAATTTATACAATTTCCCTTTCAAAGTACATTGATTTTATTTTTAGTAGAATATTCAAAAGAATAAACCAAGTTCCTGAAATTCTATTGCTAGCATATACACACCATACATTTACATATACACATACACCCCACCCCACAACATAGGTATACATACACACATATACCACTACTCCCTCCCACCCCCCACATACACATACATACACACACCACAAACCACAACCTCACAACTCCCCACACATATATACATGCACATACTTTACACACATAGTCCCACATACATGTACATACACATATGTGCCACACAAAAACACATACACCACAAACACACATGTACACACACACCCCCACATGTGCATATATACAGCACACACATGTACATAAGCATATACCACATGCTCACCTCACACACATACACACACATACATATACATACCACACACACACACACACACACACACAATTGTTTTTTGAAACTGCATCGTCTAATACGTTGCATCTCCAGATTTCTGAACTCCCCTTTACTCTTGGCACTGGAGATGGCATTTTCTGTCTATAAACGGTATTTTCTTCCCTTTAACCCAGCGATGAGCGTCAAGTGAGTAAAGACAGGCCCTGTCACACCTGCTCTCACAGCCATTTGCCAGAGCACGTCAAGGGTAAAGCACTCTGCACTGAATGCTCTCCAGGGCCCTGCTTGTACATCAAAAGCCCTACGCAGAGCTCTGAGTCACAAATGGAAAACTCTCCAAACTCTCCGGAGGCTTTACCCAGGACCCAGCTGACCAGACCAAACCAAACGAGTGACTTTCAAAGGAGCGAGGAAGGGTTGGCGAGTCCTCCCTGTCCTTCCTCAGCCCATCGCTAAACCTCTGTAGCTCCTCTCCAGTCTTCCATTTAAACGGTTTGAAGCCCAGCTTGCATAGCTGATGAAATTCTTCTCAGGAAGACATTTCACTCAGGAAGTGGTCCTGGGAGAAGAGCAGTCACTGCCTCATTGACTGCGCATCTGGCCGCCAAAGTCGTGCCAGCCCGTGCCACGTGCTGCCAGCACTTTCTTGACACCCAAATAGGTCGTGTGTTCAGTTTGCATAGTTAAGACTCAGTGAAAAGCCTCCCAAAGGCCGGACCGACTGATGGTCAGCTCAAGCACTCACGGGACCTGGTTAGAAAACCTATCAGTAAATGTTGCTTCCACACTGGAAGTCAAGGATGTTCATGCACTGAACATCCTTACAGAGTCGCCACTGTGTCCGTCTGGGTTCTGATTCAGACCACCAGTGATGATCCTTGGAAGCCTGAGTCCCTAGCCTCACATGTCGCAGAGGAGACCCAAAGGGCAGGCACAATCTAAGAAAAGTCTGCCTGCTGTCTGGTTTCATTTCTGCATCTTTGACAGAGCCAAAGACACAGGACACCGTTCTCTCGTATCGTCACTGTGGTCTCCCTGATGGCAGGGAGAAAGCAGAGAAAGAGAGAGTGAGTTTGCTCTCGGCCTGGGGAGAGGCTGGTTGACCCCCTTCCACCTCTGTGTTGTCTGCAGTCAGCCAGGACTTCTGTGGCACGCAGCGGAGAAACCTGCACTTGGGGTTCTTTTAAAAAGGAGTTAGGGACCCATTGTGATGACACACGCCTGTAATCCCAGCACCCGGGAGGCAGAAGCAGGCACATCTCCGTGCATTCAAAGTTAGTGTGGTCTACAAGTCTATATAGTGAGTTGCAGGTGAGACCCTGTCTCAAAAAAAATTCTCTTTTCCCTCAGAATGCAAATCTTCCTGTAAATTATTTTTCAAAGGCAAACTGCAAAGGTTGGTAGCACGTTGGCAGTTATTTGTGGACTCATTTGCGTTCAGCCCAGTGACTTTCAAGGCATCTGAGGTGAGCCAAGGATTAACTGTTCCTGGTAACAAGCCACTTCCTTCTTCCTCATGAGCTGGTGCCAGCCACAGGCTTGCACAAGGAACCTTGCTAAGAGAAGCAACACCCTAGCTTTGGTACTGGGGCACCAAGGTCTACTGTAGTTATCTTGTAGTCTTGTTTTATCAGAGTAAATCTCATGGCTTATGAGTTCAATAGGGCCCACCTCACTTATGCTCAATCTTCTGGAGAGAGACTGTCTGGGACTGGGAAGCGATTTCTCCCCACGGCTGTTAGATCGATGTTAATCATCTCAGGCAACGCTCATCTTCACGTTAAATCCCAAACTTCAAATAAACAAAGGAAAATGAAATGGCCACAGTCCCATCTCCTGAGTGTAAAATCACAGGCACTAGTGGATTGGAGGCAAGCAGCAGCACCGGGGCCCTTTGGTAACGCCCGGCTGCGAGCCAAGATTTGAAACCAGGGAACAAAATCGACTATAGCAATGCCATCATTTGATAATAGAGCATTCCTGGCCTGGAAAAGGTCCATTGCTTTTCTAATTCTGACTGACTTAGAAGGAGAGCCATGAACCAGCAGCCATGGGCCACTGCTGTTTGGAAAACTGGGTCTCTCAGCTGACAGAAGTTTGTTTGCCCAACACATTGCTTCTGTTTTCCCTCACACGTTTCCCTCTTGTCTACCAGCCAGGACTTCTGGCAGGTTGTGGCCCTGTCCATTTTCTGAGTTTTAGTCGTTTATTTCTTTCTCTTCCTTTAAAGGGGTATGGTGACCTGGTAGAAGCCTGCTTCTTGACCGAGCTGGCCCCAACCTCGTGGAACCAATGATTTTCAGATTCCCACTCTTCGTGTGTGGCTTTTCAATGCCCCAGCTCTGTCCGACTGAGCTCCTACCTGGGGCGTGACCTTCAGCTGAGACTCCCCCGAAGCTTGCAACTTGTCTTTGGCAGAGAAACTGCAAGCCTGCCAGCTGCCAGATGTCTTCATTTTTAAAACACCTTCAAACAGCTTTCTGGCACCGTTCCATGAGCAAAATGCACTAAGCTGGAGCTGTTGTTCCCATGCTGCGAGCCAAGGAGAAGGGGGTGACGGGGCAGGTGTGGGCTTAGAGAAGCGGGGAAAATGGCTGTGAACGTGGAGGGTGACTACACTTTGCAGGGAATATCTAGGTGAAAAATTGGCCCTAGCCTGTGATGTGTTCAATTTGCATAGGAATAGTCACCAGAAATAACGTAATAATTTGAACTATCAAAGCTTGAAATTTTTAATGGACAAACGTGCACACTTACTGAGACCAATGTGAGATTTTGACGTATGTATCCGTTGTTGAAAGGTTTTGTCATGCTAAGTAACACTTCTATCATATCAACAACTATTTGCGTGTGTGGTGAGAATGTTAGCAATCTATTCTCTGGCAGTTATGAAAAAATGTTATTATTAATGTAGTGCAACAGGTAGTCTAACTCCTGCAGCTCACTGGACTCTGAACGCTCCCATCAGCTGCTGCCCCTCCCCCATCAATGGACTCTGTACTCTGTCAACTGCTGCCCCTCCTCCCCCATCACTGGACTCTGGATGCTCCCATCAGCTGCTGCCCCTCCCCCATCACTGGACTCTGGACACTCCCATCAGCTGCTGCCCCTCCCCCATCACTGGACTCTGGACACTCCCATCAGCTGCTGCCCCTCCCCCATCACTGGACTCTGGACACTCCCATCAGCTACTGCCCCTCCCCCTCCATTACTGGACTCTGTACATTCCCATCAGCTGCCGCCCCTCCCCCATCACTGGACTCTGGACGCTCCCATCAGCTGCTGCCCCTCCCCCTCCATCACTGGACTCTGTAGGCTCCCATCAGCTGCTGCCCCTTCCCCCTCATCACTGATTCTGCTCATCACCTTTCCATCCCATATAAAAGAGGCACCATACAGAGAAATACAGTTTCATGAGTTCGAATGTACTAACGACATATCTTCCTAAATATAACTTCTGGTTACCAAGATAATGAATAATTTTTTAACTTAAGAAAATCTAGTAAAAAAAAAATTAAAAAACCTTTAAAAATTAAAAAAAAATTAACCTTCAGCAAAGCAAAAATTCTCTTGCTATCAAAACTTGGGTTTTGAAGTGAGAAAGTAAAGGAGGGGTGGCCAGATGCTGGGAACCTTTAATTTCTTTTTTTTTTTTGGTTTTTCGAGACAGGGTTTCCCTGTAGTTTCTAGAGCCTGTCCTGGAACTAGCTCTTGTAGACCAGGCTGGCCTCGAACTCAGAGATCCGCCTGTCTCTGCCTCCCGAGTGCTGGGATTAAAGGCGTGCGCCACCACCGCCCGGCTTTAATTTCTATCCTGTCCCAACTCTTCCTCAATATGTTACTGAATAGTTAATATGTGGTTCAAATATCAACTTGGAGAATGAGATACTTTACATACACTTTAGAATAATTTACATTTAGAAAAATCCACAATGTCCAAATTCCTGTGGGAGTAACTGAGGCCCAGATATCACTATTAGCTCAGATGACAAAAGATAGTTGGAATTAGAGGGAAAATAGTGACGCTGAATTTGTGCCTGATGATGCCCAATATAACATCAGACATAAAACAGATGTAAGCAGTGGGGCCCCAGGGAAACTGGAGTATGGCAATCTAAGCTCAAGCCATACTCACTCAGGGGGAATTCTTTCAATGAGTCTCATTATGGAAGGGGGCGCCCCACAGGAAGTACATGAACAGAAAGTCAACCAGCTGGGCCAGGAGAAGGAACACATGGACCGGCGACCTTTGCTCTCTTTTCCTTAAGCTCTGATCAAATAGTGTTATCCACCCCACCTTCACACACATAGACGTGGCTTTAGGTAGGGGAAGGCTACATTGCAGAACACAGAAATCAGAACGGTGCCTACAAGGAGGAAGAGGAACTGTGCCGGAGATGTAGCTCCGGAGTCCAGAAGGACAATCAAAACCTATTTGTGTTTCCCAAGAAATTCAAGTTTTTACAGTCAGGAGCAGAGGTCCTCAGTCCAGAGGCCCATGAGAAGGTCTTGAAAGTGAAAACACTGGTCTTGGATGCTTGCCATAGACAAATCACTTACTTTCCTGCTTGCTTGTCTACAGCCCTCGCTGGCGTCTCTATCCAACTCCATGTTCCCTGTTGATGCCTCTCACTCTCCCGTTCTGTGGGTTCTGTCAGCACAGCCATACTCTCTCTCGGACCCCTGCATCCTTCATTAGCATCATCAACCCCTAACCATTATCTAAATGTGTGCACCAATGCTACCATCATCTTCATGATTTCCTAGCCTCTCCTACAGCATTGAGAACAATCTCTTCACTGCACCATTTCCCTGGCTTTGCCTTTTGTCTGTCAGGTTTGTCTGTTTCCTTGTATAGACTGTGAATAGCGTGTCTTCTATAAGTTTTGTTGGCCAGTCACTGTGGTCAGTCACTGTCATCTCCCTCCCCCTCTTCTCTTAACAATGAATAGCAGGCCTTTTTACTTGCTATGGCTGACTTCTGAGTAGATTCTATGTTTGTTCCATTTGTTCTGTTCTATCAACTAATAGGAGGGGAAATGGTCACTAGAATGGACAGTATAAAGTGTAACTAACTTCCAAGTAACCCAAACGGAATTTTCATAGAAACCAAGTAAACACTCAGGACTGTGTTGGGATAGAAAGACAATATTCCGGGTCTTACAGTGCTCTCCTTCATCACACATAATTAGCAGTCACAGGACTATATGCGAGTCTCAGAAAGTAGACCCCTGGGAGTCTGGTCTGAGCCCCGTGATCTTGGTAAAACGGATGATTCAGAAGAAGCCTGGCATCACCAGGGAGGAAACCAAACCCCTAGAAACGAAAGGGAAGCTATTGCACTTAGATTCCTGAGACCCGAGTCTCGGTGTTCTACAAAGGAGAAACACTCCAAATACACTGTAGCAGGACAACTGCCATCAGAACACCTGAGCATGGTCTTGGGAATGTGGGGAGGGAATACCTGAAGTGGCGTGTGGCATTTGAGCTGTGGAGTTCCAGGTGTGGTGGGGCTGCATCTTCACGAGTGGCTAGTGACTGGTTCCCCGGTGAGCAGCTCCATTGCTTTGGAATGCACATAACTGGCTTGCACATTATTTGCTCAAATTCCAGGAGCATTCTGGGCTTGGGGTATTGGCCATGTGATGCTTGGTGCATAGACCTTGCCAGACAGTGAACAGGAACTGACGCTTCCACCTGGCCTCTTGAGTTGGTGGTGCCCCTTCCTGGGTCTGTTTCTTCATCTGCAGAGCAGAGATGATGTCCAAACCTTTTAACGACTGTTTCACACCACTGTTTTTTTAAAAATTGATTTTACTGAGCTATACATTTTTCACACCACTATTTTTGATGCGCACCATCCAGCTGTTGGCTACCTGCTGGTCCCGCCATCATTCTACTCCTCACTCCTAGTGTTAGGCTGCTTTTAAACCTTCTGATTAGAAACAAAGTTGTTAGGAAGATCCTAATGATCATAGTAATTTCCTTTTCTGAGGAACGGTCTCTGGTTAAAATTCTAGTAGTGAGCTAGGCCATGGTGGTGCACACCTTTAATCCCAGCACTCAGGGGGCAGAGACAGGTGGATCTCTGGGAGTTCGAGGTCAGCCTGGTCTAAAAAGTGAGTCCCAGGACAGTCAGGACTACACGGAGAGATTCTGTTTCTAAAAACAAAAAACAAAAAATAAAAAAACCCTCCTAACCTCTTATTACTGAGATCACTGGGTCATGACATCTTGATCTTACAGGCATCTGTGCCTTCAGACACTCTCTGACTTTCCAGGTGGGAGGTTGGTATTGCATGAGCATGCCTTTTATTTCTAATTGGGCATAGGTGGACATTGCGTGTTCTGCAAACCTGTGAATACGTGTTTCCCCTTTGGAACGATCACTGTCTCTAACAATCAGAACCTGACATAAGGATGCCACCCCCTTAGCCTCCAGCCTTCTAATTTCCAGCCAAGATATAAATATTGGCCTTTGCCCCTGACTCCTGACATAGAACTTCCAACTTTTAAAGGTGTGAAAATGAGTTTATAACCAACTGTTCCTACATGGCAAAGATTCCATAAAAATTCCTGTGAACACATCTACAGAGTGAGACAGTGGCATCCCAAATAACGCAGGAATGGGAGTGTGCTTAGGACCCTTCAACATAATCCCACACGTCTTCATCTGCCCCCTGACTGCATCCTGTGCAGCATCTTTGATAACAGTCCAATAAGTACATTATTGTTCCCATAGTTAGCTGCAATGTGCTTGGACACTTATGGGAAATATCTTAGGAACCTGAAGATGATTTCCAGGGAATTTCAGAACCCTGAGCTCAATCACCCACTGTTTCAAAAGTGAATTCAGGATGCTTCGCATACCTCGTTTGTAAAGGATATGCATTTGTTACATATGACGTCACATATTGCATGTATTTATTTACGTATGCACAGCAGGTGTACACATATAAACAAAGAGGAAAATCCATAAAAATCTATAAAGAAATGCAGGTATTGTCTGAGGAATTTGGACTGCCCAACATAGAAACATGATCCCTTTTGATTTTTACTGTAGACTTTATATGCTTTTGTTTGACTTGCATGGCTTATATGTACACATTTGCTTTAGTAATTAAAAAATAAGCACAAACTGAAGAATAGCATGAGATGAAGAACAAAATAATACTAATGAGCCATTCATCTACATTTCTAGTAGGATATCTGGTGGAATTAGTGTCATTCTTAAATATTTAAATTGCATTTATCTATGTGTGTGTGTGCGCGCGCACGTGTGTGCACGCACATGTGCGTGAGCAAGGTACACATGTGATGATTAGGGGCCAGCTCTCTCCTTCCACCATGTGGGTCCCAGGTAATGAACTCAGGTCACCAGGCTTGGCAGCAAGCACCTTTACTCACTGAGCAATCTCACCAGCCTGAGTTTGTGTCTCTCTGAAGGGAGTCGTAGCTTTCACACCAGGATGCTAAGTATGGTCTGACACACAAAAGCCCAGACTGCCTTCAGCAGTACAGGTCAGGCAGGTCTTCCAAGAGTTGGCTGGAAGGTGGAGATATCCCACCCCCAACCTCATTAGAGCCCCTTCCCTTCATCTTGTTGGCAAGGACAATTCCAAAAGGTCAGGGATAAATAAAAATACCACCAACTATAGGCTGCATTTCAATATGTGAAATCGGGGCAGGAGAGATGGCTCAGAGGTTAAGATGATCTTTCAGAGATCCGGAGTTCAATTCCCAGCAACCACATGGTGGCTTACACCCATCTGCAATGAGATCTGGTGCCCTCTTCTGGCAGGCAGGCAAGCAGGCTGAACACTGTATATGTAATAAATAAATCTTTCAAAAAAAATATGTGAAAATGTAGCAGTGTGATCCCTTCTTCTGAAGGTATTCTTGCAGGGCAGAGTCTGAGCATGTCTGTTCATTACACATTAAGATATGTAAAATAGATTCACTATGCTAATGCACCTATGTTTTATTTCACAGTGTTATTTTTAAAAATGTATGTTCACTCTGAATAAATGGATTTACAACATTTAGCAATATCCAATCGGTTTCCTTACAACAGACTTCTATGATTCGCAAGGGCAGGGATGAGTATCCTGTTGTCCAGGACTTAGTATAGATGGTCTCATACTCCAAGCGGGCAAAGAGCCTGTGTGCGGTGGAAACCTCAGCTCACGTTCGCCGAGGGAAGAAAGGAACTGGGGATGCTGATATGGACAGAAGGGGTCAGAAGGTCATAAAATACCGAGAACACCTTCTTCTTCCTCCTGTGCCTCTCTGGATAGCATGCTGTTTCTCTGACAAACATTGCAGGGGGCATCAGGATCCACAAATGGGCAAATAAAATCTTTTTCTACCTCAAAGAACTGGAGGAGTTTTTACAAAACAGATGCGACAGATGTGGTGGCCAAGAGTTCAAGGATTATGAAATAAGACCCTATCTCAAAACAAAAACAGAAATAAGAAAATCCATGGCTGCTGAATCCCAGAGAATTGATTTAGGAGACATAAAATAAAATTCAGGAAGCATGCCTTTTTTTTTTTTAAACAAATAGGAAATTCCAATCTGGTAATTTAAATATCACTTTAAGAAACAGTGATTCATGAAAATAGAACTGCAATATTCTGTCTGTAGTTGGTAATAGAATACACTACATTAATTTAATATCAATTTCCATCTGTAAAGATGAATCAATGTGTTATGTGGAGGGTGGTTTACCCAAACCCAACACATAATTCCAAAAGAAAAATTAGAGTAGCCCAGGCCCATTGAGAATCATGCTGAGCTGTGTCTCTGTGTTCCACACTCATCAGTCATGATTTTTGGAGTTTTTAAATCCACCTAGTATTCATTTTTCTCTTCTATAAAATGCAATACACTCACACTAAACAGTTGTGAGGATTAAATGACATAATTTATTTAAAGTTCTAAGGAAATATTGTTCCAAACATGTGTTTTGATACATAATATTTCTGTGTGTATTTACCCAAAATTCTAGTGAACAAATGTCATTGTTCAAATACACACCCACCCCACAGTCAAATGATTTGGTATTAATATACAGAATTACATGTTATACTAGTGTTTACTTTTAATAAAATATTTTTTATTATTCAAGAATGATGTACAATGTATTTTTACCATATTCACCTTTACTGTTCTCTTAACTCTGCTCACACCTGTCCCACATTGACCGTTTCCTCCCTTCCCAATTTCATGTCCCCCTCTTCTGATCTTCCCTCCCTCCCTCCCTCCCTCCCTCCCTCCCTCCCTCCCTCCCTCCCTCCCTCCCTCCGTCCCTAACTCAATCCTGCTAATTTGTGCTGCCCATCTACTCATGGATGTGGGGCAGCCACTGGAGCATGGCCAGTCTCTCAGGGACCCCATATTTAAAGAAAATGTACCCTTCCTTCCCCAGAGGCCATCAACTGTCAATAGCTCCTCAGCTGGGGTGGTCCTGAGCCCCCTACCCATCTATGCTGGCATGCTGTCTGGCTTGATGTTGTGCAGCTCTTATGTGCACATAGCCACATACTGACACAAACATATACACGTAATTAAAAATAAAATAAACCTTAAAGTCCCTTTCCCATTCTTTAAAATAGTAAACAAACGTCTAACAAGTGACTTGGGACTAAGCTAACTTTTGGAGTAGAATACAGTTTTAATATCATGTGTTTCAATTGTTGTTTCCATAAACTATAGACACTCGCTGTTGAATTTTAGATAATTAGAATGTATGGAACACTTTCCACATGCCTTAAGTCAGTTTCTGTTGAGGTAAGTCCAGAGAAGGAAGCCACTTTCAGTGTGGTTGAATTGCATCTGAAACAGCGTGGGAGACATTGATTCGAATTTGTACTACTCTAGGAAATTCAAAAGAAAAGATCCAAAGAAGACAAGATTAATCGATTTAAATAACTGAAATTAAGAGTTGAATTTGGCATTACAGATCACGGAATGTTCATTCTGTCCTTTGGATTAAGGTACCTTAAAGGGAATCAGAACTCACAAATCTTGAGCCATTAACACATGTATTTTCTTAGACACTCACACTTTCCTTTCAAACAATGACGGCTTTAAAGTAGTCATGCTTCTTGGCCATAAGCCAGCAGGACCTTCCAGAACAAAAGGCAGTGCATAAATGGTTCTCAGCCCTTCTGCTCCAGGAATTACCTTCAGGAGCTTGTAAAACCATAGATGCTGGTAACCCAGCTCCAGAAATAGGATGTCAATGGTACTGCCTGATGCCCATTCTTCCCTGAAGGTCAGCAGGTATAATAGGCTGAATGTTCGTACCATAACTTCTGAGTCTGTGAATGTCACCTGCCAGGGCAGAGGGATTGTGCAGAAATGATCAAAGTCAGGGTCTCAAGACCGGGAAATCCATCCCGGGCTGTCCACAGGAGATCTCATGAAAGACACACAGCGGAAGCCGGGTACAGCATGAGTGGCAGTGACAGCTGAGTATGGAGGTTTGGATGCAGACTGTCCTGCACAGTCTGGCATTTGAACACTTGTTCTCCAGCTTGTGGTATTGTCTTGAGTCACCGTGCAATCTTTAAGAGGTATGCCTGCTTGCCACAGGGCCTTTGGGTGTCAGTGTGGCGATTTCTCAGAAAATTAGGAAACAACCTTCCTCAAGACCCAGCAATACCACTTTTGGGTATATATCCAAAGGATGTTCAATTGTGCCACAAGAACATGTGCTCAACTATGTTCATAGCAGCTTTGTTTGTCATAGCCAGAACCTGGAAACAACCTAAATGCCCCTCGATCCAAGAATGGATAAGGAAAATGTGGTACATTTACACAATGGAGTAATACATAGCAGAAAAAAAATGACATCTTGACTTTTGCAGGCAAATGGATAGATCTAGAAAACATTATTTTGAGTGAGGTAACCCAGACACAGAAAGACAATTATTGCATGTACTCACTCATAAGTGGTTTTTAAAAATAAAGCAAAGAAAACCAGCCCATAAATCACAATCCCAGAGAACCTAGACAACAATGAGGACCCTAAGATAGATATACATAGATCTAATCTACAAGGGAAGTAGAAAAAGACAAGATCTCTTGAGTAAATTAGGAGCATAGGGACCTTGGGAGAGGGTTTAAGGGGAGGGGCGTGGCAGGGAGGGGAGCAGAGAAAAATGTAGAGCTCAGTTTAAAAAAAAAAGCCAGCCTCTGTCGATAGGATAGGCTTGCACACAGGAAAAAAAGAAAAGAAAGAAAAGAAAAAAAGAAGAGGCATGCCTGACTGGAAGAAGTAGGCCACTGAGGGCAGCCTTGATTTCCGGCTTGAGAAGTGGGCGTGTAGCACCATGCTGCCTTTCCCATGCTTGTCCTGCAAGATGGATGACAACTTAGACCTGGAGCCCCAACATGACCTTCCTCATCTAAGTGGCTTCTAGTCAGGGATTTGGTCACAGCAAGGAGAGAAGCACCTAGCTGATGTGGGATGCCCCTCTGTATACTGTGAATATGTTTTGCCACTGGTTAACAAAGACACTGCCTTGGCCTATGGCAGGACAGAACATAGCTACGTGGGAAATTCAAACAATGATACAGGAAAACAAAAAGAAGGTGGAGTCTGGAAGAGGTCGGAAGTCACCAGAGAAGCAAGATGTGAGATAACGAGCCTCATGGTAAAATGCAGAATAATAGAAATGGGCTAATTTAAGTTCTAAGAGCTACTTAATAATAAGCCTGAGTTAATAGGCCAAACAATTAGTAATTAATTTTAAGCCTCAGAGTGGTTATTCGGGTACTGGCAAGTGACAGAGAAACCTCCAGTTACACCTAGCATACTTAGCATAGCCAGCATAATTGGCTAGTATTTTGTCAATGACATAATCTAATGTTATCTGGGAAGAATCAACTCAAACAAGAAATGCCTCCCTTACACTGGACATAGGCAAATCTGGAGGGCATTTTCTTGGTTAATAGTTGATGTGGAAGGGCTCATTCCATTGTGGTTGGTGCCTCCCCTAGGCAGGTAATCCCAAGTGCCCAGAGGGAAAGCAGCCCTGAGACTTTTTCAGAGATCTCCAATTCGGAACTTGGGGACAATTAAGTATGTGATGGTTTCTTGAGTTTGTTTTGCTAGTTTTGAGCCAGGTCTCAATATGTTAGTTACCCAGACTGGCCTCAAATCTCTACTTTGCAGTGATCCTCTTGTCTCAGACTCTTCTGGGATAGGGTCACAGGTATACATCACTGTGGCTTAATTTGTGCTATTCTGTGCTACTAAAATTGTGGGTATTTATTGCAGCAGTGATAGGACAACAGTTTGAGGAAGGGTAGAATTTGTCTGAAAGCAAGCTGTAAAGGCTTGATGGGAAATTCTCTGCTACTTAACATCCAAACATCAGAAAACTAAGCAAGAAAAATCAAGAACAGGGGACTGGGAAGACAGTTTGATTGGTAAATGTAGGCATGAGGACTGGTTTGATCTGAACCCATGTTAAAATTAAAAAAAAAAAAACCAGCAACTGTGATACATTCTTGTAATCCCAGCACAGGGGAGACAGAGACCAGTGGATCTTTTGTCCCCTTGACCAGCAGCACAACAAAACTAGCAAGCCACAGGTCTCAGTGACTCTGTCTCAGCAACCACAAAACCCAACAAAAGAAAGGGACACTAAGGGACAATACCCAAGGCTGACCTCTGGCCTCCATATGTGCACATCTCCATCTGGAGACCCTGAACTAATCACTTCTGCAAAGTCTCTCTGCCAGCACAGGTAGCCTTCATAAAGTTAAACAACTGTATACACATGAGCACCCAGACAAAAATCAACATGTACACACCCAGACAAACCCAAAATGTATACACCCAGACAAACCCATCATATATACACCCAGATAAAATCAACATGTACACACCCAGAAAAACCCAACATGTACACACGCAGACAAACCCAACATGTACACACCCAGACAAACACAACATGTACATACCCAGACAAAACCCAACATGTACACACTCAGACAAAACCCAACATGTACACACTCAAGACAAAAATCAACATGTACACACCCAGACAAAACCCAACATGTACACACTCAGAAAAAAATCAACATGTACACACTCATACAAACCCAACATGTACACACCCAGAAAAACCCAACATGTACACACTCAGACAAAACCCAACATGGACACACCCAGACAAACCCAACATGTACACACCCAGACAAACCCAACATGTACACACCCAGACAAAACCCAACATGTACACACCCAGACAAAACCCAACATGTACACACTCAGACAAAAATCAACATGTACATACCCAGACAAAACCCAACATGTACACATTCAGACAAAACCCAACATGTACACACCCAGACAAAACCAACATATATACACCCAGACAAAACCAACATATATACACCCAAACAAAAATCAACATGAACACACCCAGACAAAACCCAACATATACACACCCAGACAAAACCCAACAAGAAAGACAAATGGGGATAAAATTGTAGTGATCTACATTTTCCTGAGTTGTAAATACATTTATTAAACATTCTCTAATACTCATTTTTCATATGCAATGGCATTTTTGTTGTTATGAAATCTTCTTAAATATAAACTTTCACCTGTTATCACTGCCAGATCAAGCCTCAGATGACAGAGAATAAAGGAAGATCAAGCCAAACGTGCCTGAAAAGCTACCCTCCATGGGGGACGGATTAGCTTTTCATGTCTGCAGGTCTCAGCTTGGCCAGGTGACTTCAAAGTTTTTATTTGGTGGGTTTTTAAGGATACAAACATGTGCTATTGTGAAGATTTCCTTTTGAAGACTGAGTGTTTCGTACACATCGTCTATGCTACCCTGTTACCCACTTCCGATGAACAAAAGCGTGGTCACCACATCACAAGCCCCTGTCATGTTTTGATCTTCTGAGCCTTGACTGGACTGTGCTCTGACCATCTCTGGTTCAGCGTGGAGGAGTTTGCAAACCCAGATTTTAGCACAGGTAACTTTCAAGCCATGTTCTCATGTATTTTTAAATACTTATTTTTAAGTGTGTATGTGTGTGTGTGTGTGTTGTGTGTGTTGTGTAATGTACATAAGCAGATATGTCCTAAGGGCCTCAGATTCCTGGAGCTGGTGTTACAGGTGGTTGTGAGACACCTACTGCAAGAGCTGGGAATTGAACTCAGGTCCTCTGGAAGAGCAGCAGGTGCAGTTAACTGAGAGCCCAGCTCTTCAGTCCCTGAGTTTGCTTACTCTTAAGGCTTTTGTTTCAACATGGTAATTCTTGTTCAGCTCTCCTTGGAGTTAATTCAGAATTCTTAAGTGAAAAACACCTTGGGGACTGGTCCAATTACAAGATTTGCTCAATAAATATATCCTGCTTCTCTTTATGTAGACTATAAATAAAAGCATGTAGAGGAATATTTGTATTAGAAGCCAAATACTAATAATTTGAAACCTTGGACAACTTCTTTGGCTCCCTGGAGTTTTATTTAGTTCAAAACTATGTGCAAGGAACTGGAGAGATTGCTCAACAGTTAAGAGTGCTTGCTGCTCTTGAAGAGGACCCAGGTTTGGTTCTGAGTACCCACATGATAGCTCACAGGCATCTGCAACTCCAGTTCTAGGGCATCTGATGCCCTCTTCTGGCAAGACACATACATGGTACACGTAAAAACACGCAGGAAAACACTCATTCAGAGAAATTAAAAACAAAACCTTAAACAAACAAACGACATATATATGTGAGAAGATAAATGTGTTCTATAATCCTTGTAGCCTGTCGATTTTCTAACGGGGCATTAGTGACATCAGTAGGAGAGATCCAGCAGTTCCAAAGCAAGTGAACTCCCCTGAAAAACAACTTAGAGAGACCCATCCTGCCAGAGCAGCTTCTTGCATGCCCTAGAGAAAGCATCTCCACTCTCCACCTTAAGGATGAACACACTGCTTACCCAAGTCATCTCCACACAGAGTTTTGTTCTCAGTCACATTCAGAGACCAAAAGGCTGAAAGAAACATTTTTACCTCCTCATGTTCCTGAACTATACCTCCAGATGAAATTCGGGGTCTATCAACAAGGAGTCCGACAGTATTGGGAACACCACAGGCTGGGGCTTAAGGGTTGGTAAGGAAAAAGTGATGTTAGAATACATGCTGGTGGCAACTTTTGACCTACTCTGTCTTTAAGGGCATCTCCACTTCTCTGGGAAGAAGTGAAAAACACTTGTAACCCATTTTTCTGGAAGCACATTCTTACCTCGGTGCCACAATTCCGTGATGACAACCTTAATGCTGGGATGTAGTGGCTCCACTTTCTGATCTAGACAAACAGTTGGAACAGAAATGAGCTTGGGCTAATTAATTTTTTTTTTTTACCTGCCCCACAACACACACACACACCTGGAACTCCCTGGCTCTGATGGGAGTGGCAGGAGCGGCATCAGCCTTTGACTGGTAACTCATTTTCATTTGCGTCTGCAGTAAGAACACTGAAGCAAGTTTCAGTCTCATTAACTTTTCTGCTTTTTAATTGTTAAGTGCTATGTTTTCCTTCCAGGTGAATGTTTCCTCCCCTTCCTCCGACACGGGGATCTAGTTACACCAGGCTTTTAAGTTCCAGTGTTGCATTTTTATATCAAGCCATGTCCAAAAGATTATTCCCACCATTAATTGTTGCACCTTATAACAAGGAACGCCCAGAGGTGGGCATTGTACAGGGGAGCTTTTCCACAGTGCCCCAATGAAGATGCTCAATCTCACGTAACTCCTGCACAATCTACTACTAACAGAGAAGCGGGATGAATGAAGGATTGCATCATCAGCACTGGGCCTCCAGAGCAGCTCCAGCTCTGGGCCTCTGCTGCCAAAATGCAGCTCTCGTTTCCAACAAACAAAGTCTATCTGAGAGACAGCACAGAGCCCCTTCAGAACTGGGCAGCCCTGTGCATAATAATGAACCCCAGCTCTTCTTTTGCCAAAGAGCTTCGGCACTTTCTGTGTCATAGGTCAGCACAGTGACTCAGAGGGGGCCTGATCCTTATCTAAGCTTCAGCAGCAAAATTAGAATGTGCTGTAGTCTTATTAAAGAAATGTTTGTCCCGCCATCAGAGAGCTGAAAAGAAAGCGGCTCAATGTACTTTTGCAAATTACAGCAATAAACTGCTTGAATTAACTGCTTTATTACAAATATTTAATTATTCCGAGGGTTAAACATCCAACATTTTGGAAAGACGAAAATTAGCGGCCGACTCAGTAACCTAGTCCATTTAAAATCTCCTGCAGTGGTGAGTATTTGTGTTTTTAATTTTTAAACAGTCGCAACTTCCAGTTGGCTTCCTTGTGAATTTAGTCAGTTTCCTTCCATTTTGAATTAAACATAAGAACACATACAACCATCGCTCTTGAGGTAAGTTGTCAAGAAAATCAAATCTGTAACTCATGAGCCACACAAAAGGCAGACACTGCTTGCTTCTCTGGGAGGCACGAACGGACTCACAAGCTGCATCAGGTCATCGAGTGCAACCGACTCTAAGAGCCAGATAAAATAACATGAGCATTATTTTTCAATTGCTGTTTAAATATTATTCAAACTATATGCCTCTTTATTAAAAAGGGCCAGGAATTAAAGCTCTACATTAAAAAGAAAATTTGACAAACGCATACTGAGGAAAAATCAAGTGTTCTCAGAGAGAAGTTTTTATCCTCCCCCCAAAGAATTTTGTTCATCAATTCAAATGTGTTTTCCATTTGTGAAATCATACATGGCAGATGGAAATTATTTTTTAAATTGATGTCTTTTTTTCTGATTACGTTCTTTAAAAAAATAAGAAAGAGGGGAGCATTTTGCCATAAAGCAAAGAAAAACATTACAATAAGAGAAAACGGGTCAGGAGGCGCCTACGCAGAGGGCATCAAAGCGCTGCCATCGCCCGTCCCTCTCGCTGTGCAGATCTGCTCATCTACGTCACCAAGTCGAGCGCTCAGGGCCAGAAAATCTGCCATGTAGGTCCCGACTCTTTACTGAAGCTCTTAAATGCGTGCTCGGAAAGTACAAAGTGCTGAATATATTTTCAGCCTCTTTATGCTACGATTTACAACTCATGACCTTAGGCAGTGTCACGCACGTAAAACAAAATGATGAGACCACCCTGCTTCAGAGCCGAATAAAGGTATAGAATGAAACTTCATTATCATTCAAATTTCACGAGGGAGAGCAACAACAAAAAAAAATCCATAGTAACACAGATAATTCTATTTTGCAGTTTTGCTTTATAGAAATGTCCCTCTTCACTTGTATTTTGCTATTAACCAGCTCAGAGAGAGCAGACAATTATCGAAGCTTAATGCTGAAGTAATAACGCACTGCAGACGTTACAAACCCTTGAGACATGTCAGCTGGGGCCTGCGGGATAAAGCAGTGACCGGGTGCTACTTAGGCTGCCCACCCCGGCGCGCAGTAAAATCATAGTTTGTGCTGGGTTCAGAGCCCAACACTGGGAGACCCTGACACCGGGATGGCTCTGCTGGCGGCCTGCCTCCTGATACCCACAAGAGCTGTCCCTGCTCTCCGTCCCCTGAAAGGAGTCCTTTTACTTCTCTTTGATAGCTGGCACACTACCCCTTTCACAAACCCAGCGAACCGTCATCTTGGATGTAACAAATTATACATTCTCAGAATAATAATAAGTGTGGGCATGAAAACACCGTTGTTTTTACTTGGAAATGAAGTAACTCATTTTAGTTGAGTGACTTTTTCAGTTTAGCACCCCAGGCCAAAAAGGAAAAAAAAACCTTTTTCTGAAAAGAATGGTCAATTTCAAGAGAGATGTGACACATGCTTTACTGTAAAAATCTGAGAAAGTCAAATTAATCAGGAGGAGAAAAGAGCTTTCACTGTAGAATAATTAAAAAGAAAATCAGGGGGCTCAAAGGAAATCCACAAATACCTAAGTGATGTGTCATTAGAGGACTAAGATCGGAGATGAGTCACTGTGGAACTCACTTTTGATACCAGGCTAAGATGTACCATGTGATTTTTTTTTCTACTTGTAATTGCACACACAAAAAAATATTTGACTAGGAGTTAAGAAAAGATCCGGTATAATAGAAAACTAATTGAATGTAGAGAGTGTTAAAACACTAGAGAGCAACATGAACATGTTTTCATATGTTAATAATCATGTCAAAATGTACTTTCAATTCTCAGAAACGTTTCTCTCACCACGGTGGGAGCTTTTCCAGCCTCAGGATTTCTCCTTTTACTACGCTAGCAAGAGAAAGCTACCATTTGCATGACTGCATATAGGACAGATCTACTCCAAAGGTGACCCACAAATACTCAGGGAACACCTTCGCTCTCTCCCTACCTGTCAACATCATCAGGTCTGGACTAATGACCAAGAGAACACTGTTACTGGAACTTGACAGTGGCTTCGGCTAAGGCTGAACTGGGATCTGAATAGTGAAGATACCTTTAAAGCAGACAACAAGTTGAAACCGGAAGAACTGCCAAGAAGTATGAAATAATAAACTAGACACACACTTATTTTTATTGTTCTAGATATGGTCCAATATGGGTATCACCTCAAGATAACCTAGAAATCAAAACTGTCAGGAATCTGCGCTCCCTTCTGTCCAGCTCTTGTCTTCTGAGATAAACTGTAATATTTTATGTGAAATGTACTATAAATTTATTAAACTTTCTGGTTCAGATGAGTTAAAAAAATATCTCATTATAAATGGAGACAGTCCTGAAAGGGCAGTCAAGCGTGCCTAGAGAGATCACTCTTTTACACACATACACAAATAGCCCTTCTTATTTTACCCTTTGTTCAAAAGACATTTGGCCAGCCACAGGGGAAAGACATAATCTACTTTTATATTCAAATAATTTATTTGAAAACTCCATGGCTACAATGACCCTAAATAATTCTTGGTTGAATCTACATATTACATGGGCTGATGTGGCTTAGCCACTGACTTGTTTTAATGTGTCCCCAATGATTTCAGCACTTATTTTTAAAGGAGGAAGATGCGTTCTAATACTTAGTTGAGAAAAAAAAATTGCCAGTAAATGAAATGATAAAGAAAGTGGAGTACACAGGACAAATGCTGTTTATCTCTGCAAATGATCATCTGCACAAAGTCGGGTTCTGAATGCTGCTCTTTTCGCACAGGACTCCTCGGTCTGATCTAACCCACATTCCAGCACGCAGTCTACCTGGTGACAGCGAGTCAGAAGCTGTGCCATCACTACTTGGCTTTTATGCAGACAAACCAGCAGTCCTTGAACACATAAGGTTCTACAGTGCCCTTCTGCAGGTCCATGCTGTTCAGTTCTGGGCATTTTATCTCTCCATCTTGATGATAAGGTTGGGTATTTGGACTCTAGGCAACCGAGAACTTCACTTTGAAACATCCCCACCCACCCACCCCCGCCTCAGGAGCCAAGGAAGACAGCAGCAGTGAACGATGTTTGCCCTTTTACTAAGACAGCTCCTTTCATTCCCCTGCGCAGTCTTCACGGTTACATAACAGCAGAGAACAGCATTCGTGAGGGGCAGACGCTTAAGGCAGGTAGAGTACTCCTGAGTGCTCAGCCTTCCTCGTTTAGGCTTTTAAAAACAGACAATTATCAAGTAGTCACACAAAACACCTAAGAAGCTGTCTCTACATCCTAATTTCTTTTTGTTTACACATCATAACCGAGCCCTAAGATCGACCACTCGGCGAGTCTAGAAAAGTTCTCTAGGGTTGCTTCTACTTTTCTTCTGACTTCCCACGGTACGCAAGAGATATCCCCTGATGCAGAAAACCAAGATGTGAGATGTCGACTTGTGTAGTCTGGCCGCCTCTCCAGACTCTGCCCCTCTTCCAGCCAAGCAGAATGAGTATCTGGGCTAACCACACATTTCAGGACAAAGGAACTAATTCATGGGGGAGGGGAGACCACACACCATTTATAAGGTTTGTTCGGTTTACAAGAAAACCATTGTCAAGGCTTTGTTGATTCATTATGAATGACCCTCGTGACAAATAACAAGTGGCCACCTCCTGGCTCAGCTCCCCAGCATCCTTCCCCTGCAAGAGCAGCCGGCCTCTACTGGGCTAATTGCTATTTAAGGAAACTGGAATGGTGGGGACAGGAGATGGCTCTGATCACAGATGTAGCCATCGGCTTGGAGATTTGACAGAATTCTGGTTCTGGTGCATGGAATACCGTGCACAATAGGGCAATGCTTGCTTTTGCTGGAGGCAACTCTGCTGTGAAGAACCAAATTCCAGTAGAGGGAGTGAAAAAGCCAGGAAAGAACCCCAGAGGCCTACTCTGGCGCTATGCAGGGGCCACCGCCAGGACATTTTAGTCAGTACACAATCTTCTTGTCTCCCCACCTACAAAATGGAACTAAAGTATTTTTTTTTTAAAAAGGAAAATCACCTTAAAATCCTTTGTTGGAAAAACGTTATACAGTGCACGAGCATTATCTTCTTCGTCCATTGAAGCTTTGTACGGTTTTCTCTGTCCGGAGGGAAATAATAAATTGACATATTTTCTATCATCAGAGATCCTTTTAAGACCACAATGTGATTGCGCCCCATGTGCCTCACACTTATCCCCATTAAAAACACACAAAGGGGCGAAAGCACAAAGGGCGCACGGGATCTGCTGTCGTCCAACACGGGTGCTCCCACCTCACCTGGCCAGCTCCAAGGCAGGGCCGTCCAGAGCAGAGGCAAGCAGGCCCTGCATGATTTCCCGTTGGAATTGTGCTCCGTGGGAGAAAGCACACCCGTTTGCATTCCCTGTGGTCATTTGATTGCTGATGAGCTCTGCCCCCCACTGCTCCAGCACCCTCAGCGGCAGCAACTCTATCTTTTTAAGTGACTGGTTGAGTTGGAAACTCAGGAAGTAAGTCCATTGTTGGGATACCAATAGAGTAGCATTATAGGTTTTTTTCTTCCTTCTCCTCTTCCTTGTCTTCTTCTTCCATAAACCTCGACCACCATGAAAACATTCTTCGTGGAGCAGAGGCAGAAGGAATCCTTCCACTTGCCTCTCTGGCTCCATCAGCTGCGGAATCCCCCAAGTGGTTTTTCTAAAGCGAATAAAGTAACATGTCAAGGTGCCAGAGAGACTGGCGCTCTTGGAGATCGCTGATGGAATATTCCGGATAGAGCTCTGTGGACGACAGTGGTGCGGTTTTTACGCAAGCCTTGGTGATGGGAATTTATCTTATGATTCTGATTCAACACGTGTGAGCAACGGCCAGAGCCAGTGGCAAGCACTGCCAAGGCCTGTCGCCAGGAACAAAGACATTGGACATTATAAGGGAAGAGAAAGTGACCAAGTGATCCCAGAGATTCATGCTAAGAAGGGAAATAAGGCCTGTGGGCTGAGACCGAGTCTGGCAGGCAGGGCCCGTCTCCATGGACCCCCACCTACGTCCATAGAAGTCAGATGTTGTTTATCTCAGGTGAGTAAGGGTCTGAGGTAAGTGTCAGTGGCTTGAGGAGAAACAAGACAGTAATAACAGAGTTGAGGCTACCAAAATGAAAGTTAAGGGATGCAAAGAACTCAACAGAAATTTCTCTCAGACATGAGAAATTATTCACAGTGGGACCAGAGCGAGCTTCCACACCCCACTTCCTCAGCTTGTTGTCAGCCTGTCAGACTGTCCGTGATGGTGCGTTTACTCAAGAATCTCACAGCCAAACAAATGCTACACTGAACTTAAGATTGTTGGTAGTCACAGGTCTCTTTGGACAACTGGTTTGGGGAAGGGGAGGATTCAGGGTAGATAATATCGAGGCTAACCAAGAGGGAGAAATGAAGAGGTCAGGAGAGGACCCTCTTCTTAATATTCAAGGCACTTCCGGGTCATGGAAGATGACGCTGTACCAGGACGAGCTCTCTTAAAAACAACACTTCTGTGCTATTGTTGCTTTCATTACTGAGTCTTTGCCGTATACGAAACAGTCGGTCAAGTTTTTATAAGAACACTGTTGCTTAACCCTCACTGTAAGTCTGTTCCCTAAACACCATAGTATAGCAGTCTCCGTGTTATAGGTGAAGAAAACGGAACCTTGAAGAACCACTAAACCAGCCTGCATTAGCCCACACAAGGGGTGGAGTTAGGACCATCTGTGGCTCTGGAAATCTGCCTCCTGCCTGGGAACAGGCCAGCTCTAGTGTCATTTGCTTTAACCACCAATCTACAGGACTATTGTAGATGCAATAAAATTTTTGGGTAATAGGCCAAATTTTATAAGTAGAATTTTAATACTTCTTCACTAAAATAAGTTTTGTTATTATCTAGTTTAGTAGAAATGTCTTGAGAAGGAATAATTCTTTACATATTTATTAGTATATGTTATTGATAATGATACTGTGTTCCATTTTGACATTTTCTCACACGCACACAATGTATTTTGAGGTGGACCATCAGCTTTCTCCTTCTGTGCCTCTAGAACTGTAGACATGGCTCACTGTACTTCTTTTCTGCATCCACACCCATCCTCTGGGGACATCCTGTGACTCTCTACTTCTGCAATTCTCCTTTCTTAGACACAGCACATATGGTGATGCAGTATCTATCTCTCAGTGCCTGGTTTCTGGAGCTTAGCTCAGTATGTTAAGGAGACAGCCACATGCTCATGCTCAAAGTAGTGCTCTTTCTAAAATTCAAGATCATAGAAACCTCCCCTCAGATGAACAAATAAGAAAAGAATATACAGTATGAGATATAATAGTGTGATGGGAAGAGGCAAAGCTCTTGTCACAGACAACAGGCGTACCTGCTGGATGTCACGTTAAGTGAGAAGCCAGGCCCTTGCTAGTCTCCTGCAAGAATTCGGTAACACAGATCTGCAAGCTTCCTTCCATCTAGGCCCATACTTTCCTCTGCTCATCTTGGTGGCCTTGCTAAGCTCATCACTTCATCAGATCCCAATAACTTTGCTTCTATGTGGCTCAACTTCTACATGAATCAAATCAACATTTGCTTTCTGCTGATACTGCTTGAGCCCCAATGAATTAACACTTAGGAAGGCTTAAAATAAGACTTTCCACTTAAACATGCATAATAGATATTTGCCGTTTAATCTTAGTGTAATCATATATCTATGTTTATATAAAATCTACATTGCTTACTTGGCCAACTTATAAATAACTCAATTTGGACTTTAGAACTTATAACTTTAAGATTACTGAGTTCATTTTGGAATTTAGAATTTGGTCCATCAGACTGCATCTAAAGTCATGTCTTCCAAAGTGTGTTCTGGTGAACTTGTGAAGAATGCTGATCCCCAATCTGAAACAACTGACCCAGAATCTCAAAGGCAGATCCCAGGAAATACATTTTTTTAAGCAGCTCCCCATTCATCATTAAGCACAATAAAGTTTTGTAGCTACTCATTACACTCTAATGCTTGGGTCCACCGATGAGAAAACAAGGCCACAGAAAGGGTAAGCAATTCTCTGCAGATGACAGGAGGGAAAAGCCCATCTAGTTTGCGGAATGAAAGAATTGCCAATTTGCCGCATCTCACATCGCCAGCGAAACACAAACAATTTCAAGGAAGCTTCAGTGACACTGTGGTCCCAGCTTTTGTGTGAGAATAAAAGAGAGTGCGATCTCAGATCAGGCTTCAAATGTGATTCCAGGTCCGTTGGCAGAAGATTGATCAAAGTTTGACCTAATTGTGGTCTCTCATTGATGGGCAAAATGTGAATTCCAATGAAGAATCGATCCGCGACTGACCGGAGAGCCACTCCACTGTACACAGCCAGTCCTGCAGGACAGAGCAGCTGGGTCCTGATGAACACGTGTCTATTTCGTCTTGTCCACTCAATTTGACATTTGTCTTCTGGCAGAAGATCCATTATTGAGACGAAGGACAAAGATGCTGTCTTCTTTCTTTGGAACAACATGTAGAAATTTTGTTTTATCTTATTTTAGGGGTGAGCGGATATAAGGGTTGGGGAAAGACTTCCTGTATAAATACTTCTGAGATAGATGGTTCCAGTTGAGGAAAAGCCACACAAGAAAATGAAGTGTCTTCTTAATAACCAGGCTATTCATGTTTCTAAAGGGCCACTTCTGTTTCTTAACAATGAACATAGTCGATGCTGAAGTTACACACACAGTTGCATTAGACCACCACACCCACTCATTTGGGGGAACAGAGGTCTATTTTTTACAAAAACAAAATTAAGAGCTTAAAAAAAGATGATACTATATTTATGGATGAAAGACATGATATATTTCCTTAATGAAAAAAACTACCAAGACATTTATCTACAATTGTTACTCGAACAAATACAAAATTTTAGTGTCTATAGGAAGTTTACACTATTTTTAATTTTTGCTTACAAAAGTAGTTAAGAAAGAAGTTCATTACCGGAACGCAGGAAGTGCACGGCTCACCCTCTCAGGAAGGCTGGCCTGTTCCCTGACTGGGATTGCCATGGCGTGCCAACAAGATGATTACTTTTCAGGGTATGGCATACACACAAGAACAGTTTGGTGCTGTTCCTCTAGCAAACCCTAGCTAATTAATATACAACACTTTACAGGCATGTTACACTGGTTTTGAGGTAGACATATGGCTGCATCATCTTAGGATGAATGTGCCATGTGCGAATACAGCGGTTTGAGGAAATTAGCTTTCTTTCTCAGTCACTATTCCCATCAACTGTGTTCACCTGATTCCTTCCCGCCTCCCTCCCTTCCTCCCTCCCACCCTCCTTCTTCTTTCTTGAGTTCCCTTTGGAAGGTGGGTAGTGTCTCACAGTGTAGCCCAGGCTAGCATCAAATACACCATCCTGCTGCTTCAGCTTCCAGAGTGTCTGGGTTCAGTCGTGTTCTCCCACACTCAGCAATTTGACCTGATCTTATATTCCCAAGGGACATAAAGGAGAAAGATTGCCAAAATCAGCATCCTTAGTTTTCTACGTTAGCATCAGATTCGGCATGTGACCAGGGTAATTTGATTAACCTGGTAAAAGGCCAGTGGTCTTGGTTGGTATTTGCCGATGCTCAAGTCACATCCACAGTGATGTGTTAGGTACCAACAGGCAGGTATGTTGGTGAACACCATAGATTTCATAGAGTGATTTCCAAACAATCCCAGACAATCCATTTAATTTTCAGTCACAACAGTACCACATGACATATGGGCATATATTAGAAATATTTAATGCTTCACTTCATGGGCACACATTTAATTTGAAAACCTTAGATAAAACATGCAGTAAAATGAAGAGAAAGAAGTGGTTTCCTGGATACTTAATGATGAGACATGGGATGTTCATGATAAGCAAGAATTAGAAATGGCTTTCCAGTCCTTTGAAATGCCATCTAACGTATAATGTGGGAGAGAGGCTCGGCTCTGCTTAAAAAGTCATCAGTTCCCGAATTAGAAATAAAAAATTTAGAAATAATTGAATTTACTTTCAAATAATAAATAATCTTTGAAGAAAAAACCTTAGAGTAATTTATTTTTTTATGAAAGGGGGTATTTGTAGTTACTTTATCATCTACCTTTTTTTTCAGTAAAAGGGGAATTAAACTATTACAGGACACCTTGTTAAGTAATTATACGGCAGCATCACGGTGCAATTAAATAGCCATCAGTCCCTGCAGCTGAGAAATTCCAGGTAATTATTCAAAGATAATTTAATAGGAGAATTACTGTATTCAAGCAAGGATTAGCGAGTAATCTACCTCAATTAAAGCATCCAATTAATTTCAGAGCCTCGATAACAGTTGCCTTTGGCAAAATGATCCTTCCCTTCATTTGATCCTGCATAGGCAATATTCCTTAAACATTGTGTAAAATTAATTTACTTCTTCTAAAAGTACAGTCTATTAATAGCAGTCTCCTGAGAAATTAAACAGATGCAGGCGTAGCGACAACGTCTTCCCTTCGGCTTGGTTGTGCCGTTTCCCCAGTTTTCTGCGCAGAAACAAAACATGGCCAGCTTGGACTTGCCAGTCCCTGCGTGCACAACCAACTCCAGGGAAGCCTGCTAGCATCAGAGAGTTCTTGAAGGCGACTTTGTTTCCAGACAGATTAACTTGTTGGACCAACCATCAGCGGGAATTGTGTCCCTGGGACTCTGATGCTAAAGGGGAGGGAATGGGCAAATATGGAAACTTTTGTGGCTGGGAATTCCTCTGTGGCGTTTCTTCCAGATTGCCACAGAAAAACCTTAGCTTTGGGAAGACAGAGAAGTTTTGGTGCCCTGAGAGGCTGCAATCCTTTGGGACCTTTCTCAGTTCCCAAACGTTAATAGCCTTTCAGGGGATGGCTCATTCACAGTTCTCCTGGGTAGTCATCACTGTGAGTCAAGCCAGGGTGTCACCAGTGAGTGCAGGTTAGCTCTAAGGAAATGGTTCCCCCAGCACTAGCAAGTGTTTCCCCTTGAGGGCACCTGACAGGCAGCCTCCCAGGAACAGGATCTTGAGCTCACTGGCTGAAGCCTGAATGGAGATTGCCTAAGGCTGGTGATAAGGGCTGGCTGAGTCAGATGGTTAGGGATGGTTTCCTTCTGGCCTCCAGAAGGGTTTTCAATTCTCCAGAAGCCCCTTTCCCACCTGCGGAAACAGGGTAGGAAAACTCGGCAGAGATGACCATATACGACCCAGCAGATTTTGCAAATGCATCTCCCTATCTCTTCCTTCGCAGTGACTGCTCTTTAACTTCCTTGTTCATTGACTTAGCTAGTGTTTTTGTTGCTATGAAGAGACACCATGACCATGGCAACTTGTAGAAGGAGCGCCATTTGTAGAAGGAGCAGCGGGCTGCGTTCCTGCCGCCCGGCTCCCGCATGGCTAGTTTAGCCCCAGAAATAACAACACACAAATTGCATTCTTTTAAACACTGCTTGGCCCATTAGTTTCAGCATCTTATTGGCTAATTCTTACATCTTGCTTTAACCCATATTTAGTAATCTGTGTAGCACCATGAGATGGTGGCTTACCAGGAAAGATCTTAACCTGCGTCTGTCTCAGAGAGGAGAGTCATGATGACTGCCTGAGGCGTCTGCCTCACTGCCTTCTTCCTCCCAGCATTCTGTTCGGTCTACCCATCTACCTAATTTTCTGTCCTATTAAAGGGCCAAGGCAGTTTCTTTATTAACCAATGAAAGTAACACATAGACAGATGACCCTCCTCCATCAGCAACTCATAAAGAAAACATGCAACTGGGGTGACTCTTACAGTTTCATAGGTTAAGTCCATTATCACTGTGTGGGGACATGGTAGCGTGCAGACAGACATGGTGCTGGTTACATCTCGGCTTGCAGGCAACAGGAAGTTGACTGAGACACAGGGATGTATCTTGAGCATAGGAAACCTCAAAGCCCACCCCCACAGTAACACACTTCCTCCAACAAGGCCATACCTATTCCAACAAAGCTACACCTCCCAATAGTGCCACTCCCTCCAACAAAGCCACACCTCTTAATTGTGCCACTCCCTTTGAGATTATGGCGGCCAATTCCATTCAAACTATCACAGTCACCTCTTTAACTTCTACTTGAAAAAGATGACCCTGGGTGGATTACTGTCATTTTGATGACCATTTTCTTAGGCGCCTGCTTCTAGTATTTCCTCAAGTGGACAACAAACTGAAGCTGTAGGCAACAGGTCCTTAGCTCAGCTCAGGCTTCTGGGATCCACACACCCCACCTTCACTCTCCAGAGAGCGGCTGACAAAGGCTATTGGAGGTCATGGGCTAGAAGCATATTGGTCAAATCAGGTGAGCGAGACTGGGCAGACACCAAGTCAATCCTGCCTATTTGCAATAAACATACATACATCTAATATACATAGATAGTTTACATGCATATTACATGGTGTATATTCCATATATATTAGACGGAGATGGATAGAGTATACAGATGACAGTGGTCTATGACAGATGATAGATACATGATGGTAGATGATGCCAGATACACAGATAAACACTGGCTCCATGCATTTACGTTCCTAGTGTCTCAGTCTCCAAATTTCCAGCAGTTCCAAAGCTCAATATTTGTCCCACAGACTACAGAATGTGACGGTGTTTGGGGGGCTAAGAATGAGCTGCCTTTTGATCACAAAGGATACCCACTCAGCAAGCAGTAAGTGCTTTCAAGTAGTTACAGGCTAAATGGGATTTTGCATTACTTTGTTAGGGCTCTCTGCCCTGGAAACGCATATGAGAAAAGATATATTGATCACGCATCTGGCTTTTCAAATTTGTGGTTTCTAGGTAAAGGATGCAAATAAATTTAGCACTTCTTGTATTAGTGTGGAGCAAGTCTGATGACATCCATGGCAAAGGATACCCTAAGTTGACTGACCCTTATTTGGCATAAACTACATACATATATTATGTCATTGAGCCCTTTACTTATTTTTCAGAACTACCAAGCTGTTGTTTTCATTAAGTTTTCTGTGTACGGGGCAGGGATACCCATGCACACATCTATATGAACGTTTGCAGAGGCTGGAGGCTTAGGTTGGGAGTCTTCCTCAAACACGGTCTACCTTACTTTTTGAGATGTAAGGCATATTCACCGAAGCCGGAACTCAAGGTTTTGCTGGTCAGTCAGCTCCAGAGAGTCCCTCACACGAGGATTACAGGCATGTGCCACCAGGCCTAGCTTTTCACACAAGCACTTTACTGACTGAGTCATCTTCCCAGGCCCATGTCCTGTTCTTTATGTGTGTTGAGTAGCTAACCAATGTGAAGTTCAACTGTTCTTATAATAGAGTATGTTTATCACCAGACCAATGCTTCATTTCGTTTCCCCTGCTATAGTGGCATCAATCAGGAGGATTATCACGGACACCCCAGTGATGCTTTCTCCTCCAAAGTGTTTTGACATCAGCTGATGAGGTCTGAGGGACCACCTACTCATGCTTCAGCTTTGGGTTTTAAACATCATCGTCACCGTCCATCACTTTTCTGTTGCTGATAAAAAATACCCCGATAGAGGCAGTCTAAAGGAAGGAAACGTTATTTCAGCTCACAGGTCCAGAGTCCATCACGGCAGGGAAGGCATGGTGGCAGGAACGAGCTCGTCTCATTGCCCCTGCACTCAAAAGGTGGGCCCAGACTCCAGAGCTTCAGTGCTTCATCCCCAGCCCTAGTGGCCCATTTCCTCTCCCTGGGCTTTACCCTCTACAGGTCCTGCACTCTTCCAAAACACGCCACCAACTGGAGAACAAGTGTTCAAACACGTGAGCCTATAGGGGGATGGTTCACTTCCAAAGCGCAACAATCAATAACAGGCAATGTTTACTGTGTGGGGCTGCCTTCCTGCTGACACTGAGAGTCAAAACACACATCTGGCAGGCCCGTCATCACTGCGCATCCTCAGCATGACATCCAAGCAAAGCAAGTAGCTAAGTCTCCCCAAAGAAACAAGAGGCCAGAGGGTGTAATCCACTTTCTCAGGACCTCTTGGGACCCAGTGACCACAGCTTTAGGAGGCAAGCTACCTATAATTTTCCTTTAGAATGAGAATGGTAGATTTTGCTTCCAGGTAACTGTTATTTTCACATTTTAGGAAGGTTTAATAAAAACACCTAAAAGCCTCAGATTTTCCACTGTTACCCACTCCCTGCATCCCTTAAATAAAGAAGCCCATAATTGATTAATGAAAAGCCAAGTCATTTTGGTATTAATACAATCTCCCCTGGGTGGGCCCATAATCACATCTGGCAGGCCAGAAACAGCATTGCTCTATTACACATCCAGGTAAAAACCTGCAAATCAACACACCCCACAAAGGGATTTTCCGCATTTCCAATCTGATAATCCATGATAAATGCTTGCCGGGGGTTGGTCAGAGCCCAGGCCCTTTCAGATTTTAAGCCTCTCTGCTTGTTAAAAATGCTTATACCCGATTATTCAAACTTGTTTCACTTTTCCATGAGTAGCCTTAGTACACGAGCACTGCAAATGCCTGGGTACAAAACCACGCTGTCTAATTTCTGCAAGCAAACATAGTTAGCCATTTGGCATGGCTTGGTGCTTGGATACTCTGCCTCAGAGGATGAACATGTTAGGCCCCTGCAGGTTCTGAGTCCATGATCACCCTTTGTCCCTAAAGCTCAGGTGGGTCCAGTCACAGGTGACATAAAAATAAAATGTCACTCTGAGGCTGGTGAGAAAGCTCAGTGGGTAATGGCACTTGCTGCCAAGCCTGAGGATCGGAGTTTGATCCCTGGACCTTCATGGTAGAAGGAGAAAATTGATTCTGGCAAGGTGTCCTCTGACCCCACCTGCACAATACAACTGTCCTCTGACCCCACCTGCACACCACAGCTGTCCTCTGACCCCACCTGCACACTACAGCTGTCCTCTGACCTCACTTACACACTACAGCTGTCCTCTGACCCCACCTGCACACCACAGCTGTCCTCTGACCCCACCTGCACACCACAGCTGTCCTCTGACCCCACCTGCACATAACAACACAAGCTCCTCCCCCACTGAGTAAATAAAATATAGCAAAAATTACCCAGTCTTCACTCCAACTCTTGCTGCTTTTGGAAGACAAGGATGTCATGGGAGAACACCATGCTCCTAACTCATCCACTCTTTTCAAAGGGACCTTCCTGAAGTCACACTGTTAAGTTTAAGTTCTTACAGTAGTTAATCTTGATAGTCAACGTGACAGGATTTAGAATCACCATGGACACAAATACCTGGGTGTGTCTGTGATGGGGTTTCTAGATCAGGTTAACTGGGCTGGGGAGACCCACATTAAATCTGAGCGATACCATCCCATGGACTGGGGTCCTGGTCTGCGAGCCAAGCAACAGCATCCACTTCTGTTTTCTCACTTGATGCAATGTGACCAGCTGCCTCAAGCTCTGCGGCCATGATGTCCCCATCAGGATGGACGGTACCTTGAACTAGGAACCAAATAAACCCTTAGGTTGCTTTGTCAGGTTCTGTGTCAAGGCAGGACAAGCGACTAAGACAAAATTTCCCTCTTCAACTTTGCCTCCTGCTCTGTTCCAAAGCCATCTCTTCTGTTAATGATGAGCAGCGCTAACTCCATTACATTTCTCATGTCAGGCTTGGGCTATTTTTATCTCTTCAAACACTGAAGTGATCACATCCAGTGTGTACCATGAAAGACAGCACCGGGAAGTAACACAACTCTCACGTGACTTTAAATGAGGGCGTGCATGCACTTGACTTCATCACGGGCTGTGCATGAGGAATCAGTCCACTTGCCAATCTCCTTGGGTTTTGGAGCTAGAAAGTGTGAGAAGGGGGCTTTCATGGAATGTTCTCAATCTGCTAAACTCCAGCATACCGATGAAAACAGAGTAGCATAGTGAATGAACGCTAACGCTAACTAGGAAGTGTCTGAAAGGATCATTTAAATCATCAATAATCACAGAAAGACACTCATCTGTGGTAGCCATCAATAACACACATTTTCAGATAATAGTAAGATTCTGTTTGGTATCCACCAATCTGACTTCTTTTTTATATGACAGCGTGGTTTTGAAATAGGGTCTTGATGTTTAGACCAGGATGATGTTGAAAGACAGAAGACCTTGTGCTAAACTTGCCAGGATCCTCCTGCCTCAGCCTCCTTTGTGCTGGGATTACGAGTGTAAGCCATCAACCCAGGCCTAGCACACTGATTTTTATTTCTCTTTTACATTCACATATAGCTACATGATTTTCCCATAGAAAGTCTGAATACATGTGAGTCGGTCAGCTTTCTGCTATGTAACCCATGAACTCATAAAGATCACCCATGAAGAAGACAGGCTGACTCCAGCTCAGCTTCAGAGCTTCTGATTATGGATCACTGGCCTCTAACCCTTCATCAGGAGGTGAGCATGTAGAATAGAACATTGTCTACCTCATGGTCAGGAATCCTGAGAGTCGGGAAGGACCAGAGTAGCCTTATCCCTCAAGAGCTGGTCCCCTGTGATGCAAGGATTTTCCATTTGGCTCCACCTCTTAAAGGTTCCTCCATGTGCCTAATGGCACCAAGCCCTAACTAACTAGGTCTTTAAGGGACATTTAGCCAAACCATGACAATAAAATAGTACAATATCAGTACTTTAGGTGAATCATTAACTTCTTGGAACAGTTCCTCCTATCCAAAACTTAAAATTATTATTATTTTTTTATTCTATGTGTATGGGTTCTTTACCTGATGTGTGTCTGTGCATTACATGTGTGCCTGGTACCTGTAGAGGCCAGAAGATGGCATCATGTTCCCTGAAGTTTCAGACAGTTGTCAGCTGTCATGTGGGTGCTAGCAACTAAACCTGGAAGTGCTCTTAACCACTGAGGCATTTCTCTTTCTAGCCCTTTAGTTCTTTAAAAAAAAAAGCAAGACACACCATATACACTTGCTTAATCGAGATAGTAACTTCTCATTTAACAACATAGCATGATTTTTCCACTAAATATTGTCATTTAATAGTATCCTCAATTTAATAAAAAAAGTTATGTGTATGTGTTGGGAGCTGCAGACCCTCAGACCCTGAACTTTCTATGACCCCTTGCTTTCCAGAGTAAACAATTTGCTTTTCTATGCTTGCAGCTGCTCTGAGCATGGAATCTTCATGAGTTCCTGACAACAAGGAAGTGGTTTCTGGTGGGCTTGCAGCTGAAAAATCCCGAGAGCTAGGGCATGGGTACTAGTTAAGGAGCGCACTATATAAGCTGCCTTGGGATCTAATAAAATTGGTATTATTGCTCCGAGAGTGACCTGCATCTCTGTGTGTTCTTTAATCCCCAGACCCTTGCCCAATAGTGGTTTCAGGTGGTGCAGGCGCCACATATATGCATGTTCATGTCTGTGCAGGTTGCCATGGGGACCAGAAGTGGGTGTCAAATCCACTGGAGCTGTAGTTACAGAGAGTTGTGAGCGTCTCAGTGTGGGTATTTGAGAGGAGGAAAACCAGGTCCTCTGCAATAGCCACAGTGATCTTAATTGCTGAGCTATTTCTGCAGCTCAGTAGGGACTGACTTGTCTTTTATCCACTACACATGTTAAAATATTTCCTCTAGTTATTTCTGGCATATGTAATATAATGTGACATATGTAATATCAAATTGGTTGTGTTTACCACTTTAAAATTATTTTATCTAATTCAGTTGGCAGCAATGTCAATTTGTGTCTGTGGAGAGCAGTGTGATGAGCTCATGGATGTTGTGTGTCTACAGAGAGCAGTGTGATCAGCTCAAGGATGTTGTGTGTCTACAGAGAGCAGTGTGATGAGCTCATGGATGTTGTGTGTCTACAGAGAGCAGTGTGATGAGCTCATGGATGTTGTGTGTCTACAGAGAGCAGTGTGATCAGCTCATGGATGTTGTGTGTCTACAGAGAGCAGTGTGATCAGCTCATGGATGTTGTGTGTCTACAGAGAGCAGTGTGATGAGCTCATGGATGTTGTGTGTCTACAGAGAGCAGTGTGATCAGCTCATGGATGTTGTGTGTCTACGGAGAGCAGTGTGATAAGCTCATGGATGTTGTGTGTCTACAGAGAGCAGTGTGATGAGCTCATGGATGTTGTGTGTCTACAGAGAGCAGTGTGATCAGCTCATGGATGTTGTGTGTCTACAGAGAGCAGTGTGATGAGCTCATGGATGTTGTGTGTCTACAGAGAGCAGTGTGATCAGCTCATGGTTGTTGTGTGTCTACAGAGAGCAGTGTGATGAGCTCATGGATGTTGTGTGTCTACAGAGAGCAGTGTGATCAGCTCATGGATGTTGTGTGTCTACAGAGAGCAGTGTGATGAGCTCATGGATTTTGTGTGTCTACAGAGAGCAGTGTGATCAGCTCATGGATGTTGTGTGTCTACAGAGAGCAGTGTGATCAGCTCATGGATGTTGTGTGTCTACAGAGAGCAGTGTGATCAGCTCATGGATGTTGTGTGTCTACGGAGAGCAGTGTGATCAGCTCATGGATGTTGTGTGTCTACAGAGAGCAGTGTGATCAGCTCAAGGATGTTGTGTGTCTACAGAGAGCAGTGTGATGAGCTCATGGATGTTGTGTGTCTACAGAGAGCAGTGTGATGAGCTCATGGATTTTGTGTGTCTACAGAGAGCAGTGTGATGAGCTCATGGATGTTGTGCATCTACAGAGAGCAGTGTAATCAGCTCATGGATGTTGTGTGTCTACAGAGAGCAGTGTGATGAGCTCATGGATGTTGTGTGTCTACAGAGAGCAGTGTGATGAGATCATAGATGTTGTGTGTCTACAGAGAGCAGTGTGATGAGCTCATGGATCACATTGCAGAAAATTCAGCCTTAGTGGCAATCCAGGCTGCAATTCCAGCACCAGGGGATGGAGACAAGAAGACAAGGGAAGTATCACACAGCCTGGGTTACAAAAAAGTGCCCTGACCCAACCAACGAAACCAGTAAGATTCAACCAAGATACTTAGCATATCCAGTGCCTTACCCCTGAGAACCACAGGCATTTTTGCCCAGTGTCTGACCTGACAGGTGCTAATCACGCCGAGTATTGCCATCTCCACTGTTATCTCTATCCCAAACAGAAGCTCTGACCCACTCAGCAGCAGGCTTCCATCCTTACTTCTTCCCCATAACCTTTCATCTACTTTCAATCTCTACGGCGTCATCTGTTCTACATATTTCGTATGAGTGGAATCATACAGTGCTTCTTCCTTTGTATTTGGTTTATTTCACCGAGCAGAGTTTTTTTAAGATTCACCCATAGAGTACACGTAGCAGAGTGCTAGTCTTCTTATGGCTAAACAACAGTCCACTGCATCCTGCACTGTATTTATCACTCACCAGTTGATTGACATTTGAGTTCTGGATTATTGACTCCTGTGGCTTCCACTGCTATCAGTTTTGAAACTTAAATTTAAATTCTGTTTTTAGTTTTTGTAGTGGGGAAGGGGCATGTGCCAGGACCTTGAGCATGCTAGGCAAATGCTTTACCACCGAGGTTCACCACCAGCCCTTTGGCTTTCAGGTATTTTGAGGGCATACCCTAGGACAGAATTGCCAGGACATACTAGTAATTTGTGTTTGCTGTGGAGAGCTGTGCACATTTCTCTAGCTCTTCATCTTGTGCTGTGCCGCTGGCAGCTAGAGCCAGGAGCCACCTGCTTTCTGAGTCAGATCAGTCGGTTCATCTGCCCTCTTCCTCTTGAGAGTGAAGCATCCCCAGTGAAAGAGGGGAGGTTTAGGCATCCTGCTAGGGAAATACTTGGGGCCAAGATCACAAAGTATTTGCTGCTCCTGTGGCCTGAATACAGATTCTGTACCCAGCCTTCCTCTGATCCCAAAGGAACCTCAGAACCGTGACCTATTTATTAAATCCATTAAAGGCTTTGTGTGTGTGTGTGTGTGTGTGTGTGTGTGTGTGCGTGTGCTTGCATATGTGTATGCACGCATGTGTGTGTATTTCTGTGCAGGTGTGCCTATGTGTACATGTTGGTGTATATGAATGTATGTGTGTGCACACTAGGATCACAAGCTCCTGGCGTTTTTATGTGGGTAATGAGCACAAAATTCATGTCCTCATGCTTGCACAGAGAGTGCTTTACTGATGGAGCCATCTCCCAGCCCTTGAAGTTAGTCCTTTAAAGATTTTAGAAATGTGTATGCCAGGTGGTGGTGGCACACGCCTTTAATCCCAGCACTCGGGAGATAGAGGCAGGTGGGATCTCTGTGAGTTTGAGGCCAGCCTGGTCTACAAGAGCAAGTTCCAGGACAGCCAGGGCTACACAGAGAAACCCTGTCTTGAAAAACAGAAGGAAGGAAGGAAGGAAGGAAGGAAGGAAGGAAGGGAGGGAGGGAGGGAGGGAGGGAGGGAGGGAGGGAGGGAGGAGGAGGGAGGAGGGAGGATGGAGGGAGGGAGGAAGGGAGGGAGGGAGGAAGAGAGGGAGGGAGGGAGGGAGGAAGGAGTTTGTATATAACATTATTTCCCAGATGTTTTTCTTCTATTGCTCAGAAACTTTCAAAAAACTTTATATGCCTGCCCCTAGTCAGGTCCATCCCTGGGTCTCCTGTACCCTGAGCTAGCCTCAAGCTCACTCTACAGCTGAGGATGACCTTGAGTTTATCCCCTCGCTTATATTGCCTGAGTGCTGGCATTAAAGAGAGGGTCATGTGGGGCCGAGAGTGGAACTCGGAACTTCCTGTGTGCTAGGTGAGTGTTCTGCCAACCAAGCCACATCCCTGGACTAAGAACCTCTGCTCTAAATTATTTTCATAATTACTCCCTTTTCTCTTCTCGTGCGCGCGCGCACGCGCACGTGTGGGGTGTGTGTGTGTGTGTGTGTGTGTGTGTGTGTGTGTGTATGTATGCCTGTGGAAGTCCAAGCCTGAGTTTTGGAATCTTCTTTGATTACTCTCCACCTATAATTCACAGAGTCAGGGTCTCTCAATTAAACCCAGAGCTCACCAATACACCCTCCTTAGTCACAGAGTCAGGGTCCCTCAATTGAACCCAGAGCTCACCAATACAACCTCCTTATCCACAGAGTCAGGGTCTCTCAATGGAACCCAGAGCTCACCAGTACAGCTAGCCAGTTGCTTTTGGGACACTGTCTCCATGTTCCTAGCAGGAACTTCAGGCGGGTCACCACACCCACCCAGCATATCTAAATATTCTAGCAATCCACAGTCAGGCCCTCATGCTTGTGTGGCAAATGCAGATGGCACAGAGCTATACCTCCCAGCACCTCCAACCTCAGCTGTTTTTTTATGTGATGGCCAACAGTGCCCACAGCTCAGTACTATAATCTTTGTTAATGATCCAGAGTCTTAGTAGATGTCTTTCCTTCACCCCGACCCCAAGCAATGTAAACACAGTGAGTACATCTTTAAGAACTGGCTTCCTGCCGGGCGGTGGTGGCGCACGCCTTTAATCCCAGCACTTGGGAGGCAGAGGCAGGTGGATCTCTGAGTTCGAGGCCAGCCTGGTCTACAAGAGCTAGTTCCAGGACAGGCTCTAGAAACTACAGGGAAACCCTGTCTTGAAAAAAACCAAAAAAAAAAAAAAAAAAAAAAAAACTGGCTTCCTCTGTCGGATTACCTGTCTCTCACGTATACCGGTGTGTTTCCACAGAAGGCTCTGACATAAACCATCACCCAAGTTACCAAAACTTCTGCTGTTTCATGGGAAGTGCCTATGAGTTATGGGTACAACCAGGAAGTTAGTGGCTTGCATCAAGAACTAGGGGCACTGTAACTGTCACTTAGGTTGAACAGTCGGGTGGCTCCTCTGCCAGTGAGAACACAGAAGCAAGGAGTTTAAAAAGCCAACTGTGCCGTTTGACCCATTATAGTCTCGTTTTCCTCATGTGTAAGTACTTCTCTTAAAAGAACAAACACGAAATCAACAGACTTGGGAAGGGGAGCATCATTTATGAATGACAATGGAATTCTGACACCGGCTTTTAAGAATGATGTCATGGAAGACAGCAATCCCTTCATAGGCTCTATGACGTCACCTCCCTGGCTCACAAATTAAGACTGAAAGTGCCAGATAACCACTGAGAAGTCCCATGACCTTACCTAACCGCATTAAGAGAATTTAGCAGCTAAGTGGATGATTGGTGTACGTCCATGTGTTCATGTGTGTACAGGTGCACATGTCATATGTGTAAGAGCCAGAGGACAACTTCAGTGTCATTGCTCAGGAGCTGGTCACCTTTTTTAAGTCTTTGAATTTCAAGACAGGATCTCTCCCTGTCCTAGAGCTCACTCTAAGGCCCCAGGGACCCTGTGCTTCACTCCCTCAGCCCTGCCTGCTTTTGTTTGTTTGTTTTGTTTTCTTTTTAAAACAAAGGTTCTGGGATCAAACTGAAGTCTTCACCCTTGCATGGCAAGCTCTCTCCAAACTGAACCATCTCTCCAGCCTCAGCGCGACCCTCTTATCATCTTAGTGAAACCTGTTCATCACTCCAGCTGTGTGACTCAGCTGCATCTAACACAGACCCATCTAACTTGGTCCGTGGGAAAGAGGAAATGACTAGGAGCCCCTAAAGGACAGATAGCTTCTTAAAGATAAAAATCTTAATCTGAGTCTAATTACAGAATTATGCATCCCTCTAAAGTTGTTATAAGCAATTATGGGCATTCAGTTGGTAAAGCGAAGTGCCTTTATTCGCTTTGTGGACAGGGACATGAAGAACGAGGTCAACAGATAAAGTCAAGATGATTCAGGCATCAATCCCACTCAAAGTGGAAGTTGTCTGTCCAAATGCAACCGTCCTCCACATCTCTTAGACGCAGAGGCATGCTAATTTTCCTGATGTGTTCAGGAGTCAGAGCTTGGTAAGCAAATATATAAGGCGATGTGCACTAAAATGTTTTCATTACTTGTGTGTGTGTGTGCACATATGTGCACATGTGTGTGTATAATATATGGAATAGTGCAAGTGTCATGACTTGCATCCTCTTCTTTTCCATCTACTCTGTTAATTCCAAAGGATCAAACTCAGCTCATCAAGCTTGGCAGCAAGCTCCTTTCACTTGCTGAGCCATCTCACCAGCCCTGCTATGTGCATTTTTAATAGGTTGTTGTTAGATAAGGATTTAGACTACATCTGTAAAGGTTCCTGGGAGGCCGATGAACTTGGCTCCTTCTTAGCTAAGTTATCTAAAATACTTTAAATACTTTAAAATAAAACTAATCCCTGCACTGGTGGGTTGAAAACTTTTCCTATCCCCAGGGCACTAAAATAATACCCTTTCCAACAGCAGGGGAAGTATTTTAGGCGACAGCTCGCTAGTTATAACAAGGCAAGTCAATTTTTAGGAATTAGGGATGCTAATCACAGTGTCTCAAGATGTGCATTGCCAGGGAGTGGAATGCGAGACCACAAACCGTCAAGATCGCTGTGTGCCTCGCTCTGAGGAGGAGATGGAAACAGGAGGGAGACTCGGCTTCCTGGTCCCTCCACAGCCTGATCTATCACAAAGGTCAAGATAATTGGCCACATACAGCCAAATCAACACCACTCCTCCTCCCCAGCCTAGCAGATAAGCAGGGAAACTCAGCTCCCTGCCGGGCTAAGTGGTGGCTAGCCTAGGTGGAGGAGGAGAAAGGTCCGAAAATATGCATGCAAGAACACAAGGCCCTGTAATGATGCCATCAGATTAGCATTAAGTATATTTGACAATCAATCGAGATACTGCCGGCTGCCCCCAAACATACAGGAAACCGGTCGAGGGATTTCGCCAGACTACTCTCTCTTGTGTTTGTGCCTTTCTAGTGTTTTAGACTTTTAAAGTCCCAACGTTACAAATGTACATATTAACAAACGAAATCACAGTAAATGTAAGTTCTGGTTCAATGCTATCATTAAAATATGACCACGTGAGAATTCTGCTTTCCTTAAGAGTTCAATTAATCTTAATGACTCTTAGTCGAAGCAGTGTTGGCTGAGGAAGAAAAGGGGTCGGGAAAAGCACACAAAGAAGCTAGAGCCATGCTCAGTTGGCAATGTGCTGGCCTTGCGAGCATGAAGACAGGAGTTCAATGCCAAAGCCCATGTTAAAAGGTGGTGTAGGAGGTCCTTCTGTCTTTGTGTTGCTTTCGTTGGTTAACAAAGAAACTGCTTTGGGTCTGTTGATAGGGCAGAACTTAGTTAGGCAGGGGAGACAGAACTGAATGTTGGGAGAAGGAAAGAGTCAGAGAGACACCATGCAGCTGCCTAAGACAGGGACTCTGGAAATTTTCCCTGGGCTAAGCCATCCGCTGGCTGGCTGGGATGAACAAGCAGCCTCCCCCTGCAACAAAAAGGCCAAGCACAAGGGTACCAATTTATAACCCTGGCACCCGGAAGCGGAGACAGGTGTACAACCAGAATCTACAGGTGAGTTTCACTCTAGTGAGAAGGCAAGATGGACAGCAGGCACCCGAGGGCAACGGCAGTCTTCACACTCCTGTGAGTGTGTCTCACACCCACACACCTTCCCCCCCCACAAGACAATCTACAGAGAGTAACTGAACTACTCAGAGTTGAGACATAGAGTGATACCGTGTGCATCTACTAAAAGCCTACTGGATAGACTATCCAAGGCAACCTGGTTGATGAGGTGAGCCAATTACTGTTTGCACTGATGTCACGACTGCTCACAGTGTGGGATCCACGCTGTCCCTCTGAACCTGAACTTGCTTATACTTGTTACTGTCTTGAAATTCTAACTAATATAAAATCTTTGCCTTTCCAGTTTCTCCTGGGGTGCACAGACTATGCAGCTGATCCTCTCTAAATGACTCAACTCCATTGGGGTGTTCTTGCCCTAGGATCTCTGGGAAGCCTCCTCCAAAGAAACAGCGCTGGGCTGCAGAGATGGCTCAACAGTTAAGAGTACTTGCAGATCTTCCAGAAGACCGGGGTTCAATTTCCTGTACCCACACTGTGGCTCACAAATGTTTGTAAGTCGAGTCTAGAGTATCCAGCACCTTCTTTGGGCTTCCACCAGCACTGGTTACACTGTGGTGCACAGACATATATGCAGGCAAAATACCCATATGCCCATTAAAAAAGAGAAGAAATCTATCTGGGTCATCGGCATGGGTCCGTGGGAGAGGTACCTGCCATCAAGCCTGATGATCTGATTTCAGCCTCCAGGACACACATGGCAGAAAGAGGAAACAAGTCCTTCAAGTTGCCCTCTGACCTCCACACATAGCAAGATGTCCACACATAGCTACAGGCATACACTAACACAGACACACTCAATAAATGCTTGATTGTTTTAAATTAGAAAATGGGAAATATCTCCCTCAAAAGATAAACCATGGGGAATAGGAGGAAGCTCCACTTAAGAGGGTGAGGCGGGATTGAAAAAAATACGAGACAGGAAAAATGATGGGGTTTGAAGAAAGGACTGAATTCTTGTCCCAGGACGTTGAGCCAAGATCTCAGTACACAGCAGCCATTTGAGCGTGCCTGTAAAGTCATAGAGAGAACGAACTCCAGGGCTGAGGCCACAGGACAAGGAGGGGCAAACTCTTTTCTGAGGCTCATTGAAGAGGACAAAATGGGTCCCTTTCAAAAAGAACAGTCACAGCCGCTGCCATGCGTTCAAGTCGCTCCTAATTAGCCCGGAGTACGTTTGTTCCCCGTGTTCCAGGAAGTGTGGACAAGCACAAAACGGCTCTCAATGTTCACAGGGGCATAATGCCTGCCGTGGGTGGGAGTGGGCAAGATTGTTTATTTTATAAAAAAGGAAGGGCTAAGTATGGAGAAAATGATCACAAAAGAAAACGTGGGCCCTTCGGAGAAAATATGGGGGAAAGTAACCAAAGACCGCGTGAAAGGGAAACCCTTGGGGGCATCGGCGAGGACTGATTGTCTGGGTCATAGCAAGCAGTAATAAGCCCAACAGGGTTTGTGGCCCACGGCTATCAGCACATTTAAAGTTTTCATCGTTGTTTGCGGCAGGTTAGAGCCGCAACCCTTCTTGATTTGTTTGCTCTCAGATGCGCAGCAGACACATATGTGGTGCAAAGCAGCTGGCTTCATGATGTCAGCATGAAGGTAGACACGCCTGTAATGTGTGTAGTGAGATACCATTTGACACATGAGACAAGAGGCTCCCAAAAGAAGATGCGTTTCCAAGAAACAGGACGGGAGTTGATGGCCTCCTTCTTCCTGATCCCGCCCCTCTCACTATTAGTGTGCTGCAGAGAGAGCTCACTGAAGGCCAGATGAATGGCGGTAACACTGGCTCCTTCCCACTGTCTTCTGGGCAGATGGGCCGGGGTTGTAGCAGAAAGTTCTCTGAGCAAACCAGCAAGTCTGTCCCATACAGCCCCTTGTGTACTAACTAGACAGTTATGAATGGGGTAGATTAACTCGATGGTTAGGACCATGTTTTACAGCTTGATATTGTGAATTCAAATGAGACCTTTTAGTAGAATGTACATGGAGTCTGGGATTCAGAGAACCAGGCTGTCCTCAAACTCAGAGATCCACCTTCCCCTACCTCCCTAGTGCCAGGATTAAAGGCATGTGCCACCACATCTGGCCTATATATGTAATCTTAATATATGTAATCAGAATAAAATATAATGAGTTACTACTATACTTATTCTAGCCAAGCCTCGAACTCGTGTGTGCGTTTGGCATGTATAGCACATCTTAATAAACAAATAACTAATCAATTTCAGACATTTAAACCTTTTCCATTGGATCTGATTTTAAATGTGGGTTCACTTGGTAGATATTAAAAATCAGCACCTTAGCCACTTGTGATGCTGTTTCCAGGACTCAGGAGGCAGAAGCAGGCAGATCTCCAAGTTTGAAGCTAGCCTCATCTACAGAGTGAGTTCTAGGATAGCCAGAACTTAGCAAAGAAACCCTGTGTGAGACAACCATGACAAAACAAAACAAAAACCACCAAAGAACAAACAAAACAACCAAAAATAAAAAACAAAAACAACTACAAAACCAAACCCAAAACAACAAACCAACCAACCAACCAAACAAACAAAAAACCCAAAACAAATCAAACAACCGTCCCCCAAAGAACCAGCCTTTCTTCCCAATGGTGGCACCTCAGGTTCTCGATGGCCTCAGTAGTAAGCAGCACCTCAGGTTCTCAACGGCCCTAGTAGTGACTGCTCAGGTTCTCAACGGTCCCAGTAATGGCACCTCGGGTTCTCAGTGATCCCAGTCATGGCACCGGAGGTTCTCAATGGTCCTAATCAGGGTACCTTAGCTTCTTAGAGGCCCACATTGTGGCACCTCAGATTCTCAGTGGTCCCACTTGATGAGAGCCTCCCCAAACAGACAGCGAAGTTCTTGGCAATTTTGGGATGACTGTTCATAGGATCTGCCACTGATTCCTCACAAAACCTAGTTGTAGGTGAGGTGTGGGTGTTGAGGTAGTCCATGAGGTCTAAGAAGGAACTTGCTCCTGGAGAGAATATCAGAGGTAATGTGGGTGGGGGTTTCTATGTGCATGCATTCAGCCTCATCTTGAACTATACAAAGATATATTTGCAATTTTGTACAACTTTAAAAAAATCTATATGTCAGAAAAATTGTGTTGTTCAAAGTTTATTTTTATGTGACATTCAAGACGTCCACTTTTGGTAATGGATGGCTATTTTAAAGCTGGTATCAAGGAAGATTCGGTTATGGATCTCAGCTCTCACAAAGATGGTGTGGCTGTGGAGCAAAGTGGGAGGCCAGTAGGAGCCTTGCTGTGGACGGAGGAAGGATTCAGGCAAAGTGCAGCTTCATGACCACTCAAGGCATCCCATCTCACAGCATCACGTGCTGGTTCTCATTCCCGGGTAGGGTACCAGGCAGCATCAATGAACGTTTGTTGATCATTCTTTGTAATAGTTATCTCTGTGCGCTGGACAATGAGTGAGGTGGCGGGGGGGGGGAGATATCAAACCCATATGAGAAATAAGTCTTAACAGCAACAAACAATTTGTCAGACACCCTTTTCATTCATTCATCAACATTTGGGTGCCATTGAGAGAATTAAATGATTTAACCCATCTCATTCATCATCCAACCAAGGAACAAATTGTAAAAGTCATGCTTTTCTAGATTACCCGACAGGAGCTAGATGAAGCTGTGGAGGGAACCGTGAAGGTGACAGATGGTGAGCCAGTCTTCCAGGCAGTTGGATGATAGGCGCTCACATATCCTGGCTAACGATGGGGGACAACTGCATTTTTAAAGAACTATGTACCCACAGTTTCAAGGGAGGGCAGCACAAGAAAACACAACCAAGAACTGAGACCACTCTCTGGAGCATTTACTCCACAAACAATAAGTACTTAATTTAGGCCAGAACTTTCAAGGGGCTTGGGGAGTTGAGAGGTAGGGCCTGCTCAGACCACCATGCTGGTGAGCAGTAGAATGGGGGCCCAGCAGAGTTCTCCCTAATTGGAAGAGCCTGGGTTATGCTGTTTCCAGGCACCTAATTACATATTGCTTGCTTTCTCATTCCTTCAGCTGTCTGCTCCACAGTGAAGGCTTATCCAGTCACCCAGGCTGGCTCAGCTGCCTCCTCAAGCAGACTTTGAACTAAGGCGCTCTGCATCTGGGCCCTCGGTCAGTTCCTGAGTCCTCGGTCAACGTGGGGGAAAGCTCGCGGGCAGAGGGAGTGAATAAATCGTTTTAAGCATTTTACAGAAGTTGAGATACTGAGCCTCAAAGTTCAAAGCTTGATTCTACAGGCTAACCAAATGCCATAATCCTGCCACATTTCCTCAGTTGTTACTATTCTATTTAAATATCTCCTTCCAGATGTGGAGATGCCCAGATCTGGCACATGAACCCAAGGACCAGGTGTCTTCCTACAAAGAAACAAAACTCAAGAGTTAAGGGGGATGAAGCAAACAAAGAATGGTGACCCAGGCTTTTAGAGTCTGCAGCAGTCTTTTTCAATACAAATACCCTATGGATGCTTCATCTTACCACAGCACTGTCAGCTTAACCGATTTGTCGTAAGTCACCAGCCAGGTGGTGGCAGAGCTGAGGTTAATGCCCAAGTCCATTTAGCACCAAGGTTCATTACACAGGTCCCAGCCTTCTGTCTACTATTGGTATGTAAGTTCACTGCATTATCAATTGCTTTGTAGATGGATGGAAACAGGACTCCCTTTCTCTCACCAAGCCCTGATCCTCTTTGGCTCCTCCATCGCCATGAACTTGTGCCCAGGTGTCTCTCTAGCCAATAGCTGTTGTAATGCTGTTTAACTCTTGACACAGGGAACGGAGTCACTAGTGTCGTTCCCCCCACCCCCCAAGTCTTCCTTTCACATTGGTGCAACTTCTGTTTTCCTAGATTGGCTTTAGGCTAAGGAGATCTATTGAATTCTAATTTAAAAAACATGTCATTGAGACGACACCCGCTATTAAGAGAACATAGCTTTCAAAGGATTAGAACATGAGAAAATGTCAGGGCAGCAGCCATGTGAGAAACATGTATCTTTCATATCTATAAGTCTTTAAGCATCTCTCCTTGTTACTTCTGAAAGTTTCCCTGATCTCCCTGTAGGACACTTTTGGCACACGTCATATTGCTGTATGTAGAACATGAACTACATGCCAGCTACACAGTGGTGCCCTTGCTCTCAGGGAACTTAAACTCTAGCAAGGAGGAGAGACACCAACCCCACAACCACAAATCTCACACGGAATAGCTCAGGTCTTCTAAGGGCCAGGAAGGAACACACTCATGCTCTGTGTGGAAAGAACTCTCTCTGCGAGGGACGGGATAATTTTTCTGATTCTGCAGTCGAAGGCACTGTGCTGGCCTTTGGAAGCTGACCCAGTTTTTTCATACTTATGAGGAAGATGTTCATCTTCCCCTTAGTTCCCCTGTTCCTGAATCAGTGGCCAGAAGACATGTGGGCATGAATCCCGAACGAAAGTAGATTTCACTGGGCCTGAGGAGGCTGCCTTTCTCATTGTCTGGACATGTGAGGAACCACAGTTCAGGTAAGGTCTAGTTAGAAAATCTAGTTAGACTAGAAACACCAGGTTTATAGGGGAAAAGAAATGGTTGCCAGGCTTTTATTTTGCTAAGTGGCCGAGTAAAGATATCACATAAAACCAGCCACCTTCTTGCTTGTGAACTCATGACTGAAAAGATACTGACTAACGGAGGAAGGACCCAGCCTCAGCATAATGGAGAGGCGGCCTTTCCCAAGGAAAGCCAGCTATGGCTTCATAGTAGCCAGAGGGCAAGCTCTGCAGAAATGGCAAGAACTGTAGCTACGTCTGCTCTTCACCTCATTCTGGATTCTAAATGCTAAGGCTTGGGGACTGTGGGACAATGAATGACCAAAGTCACCGGTGAGTGACTGTAGGGACTGGCTCTGTTCTCGGGAGGCTGGACTTCTAATGAACCCATTTGGGCTTTGGGAGTAAAAGTGAGGGCCACGTGGCATAGGTTGCCCTCTGTGTAGGATTAAAAGCAACTCTGGGATCAGAAAGATATGATGGCAAGGAACGAGAGTCGTAGTTTAAGGCAGAAGGGCAGATGTTTAATTCCTAGGGACATTCCTTACACCGCCTTTTCCTCCTGGGCCAATAGTAACACATGGGAGAACAGAGCCAAAGCAGTCTAGAACGGTAAATATGTTGCCAGGGTGGTTGTTGAGCATCTGCTGTCTCACAACGAGGGCAAGGTTCTGTTTTTTTTTTTCTAGATTTTATAAGAATTTTCTGAGGTAGCACTGATATCTGCAGAGGGCAGACATCTGCAGAAGGTGGGCAGCTGGAATCCACATATGTGTAAGGGAAACAGAGCCCAGGGAACCACAGTCAAAGGTTCTTAGCAGAGGGAAGCTGTGTTTCTTGGACTCAGTGCCTGTCTTGATTTTGTGCTTGGTAATTCATTTCATGTAAGTCCAGCCATGGCCTTGACTTTCAATTCTACTTCACAGAGAAGGAAAGTGAACCTGAAGATCACACAGGCAAGCACAGAAGACCCAGAGGTCTTGGCAAACAGGATGTTTGTAATGTCCACTAAAGTGCACATTGATCAAGAAGACAAAAAGTGACTGAGGAGATGTCTCTGCCAATGCTTGCTGCACAGCCTGAGCAACCAAGTTCCATCGCCAACAGCACATAAAAAGCTGGGTATGGAGGTATGCACTTGTAATCCCAGTAAGGAAGACGCGGACAGGAGGATCGCTGGGGCTCATCGGCTAGCCAGCCTGTCCCAAACAGTAAGCACCAAGTCCCACAGAGAGCTTCTCTCAAAAAACAAGGTATACAGTTTCTGACTCACAACATCTAAGACATGCGTATCACATGTGTACTTATACCCCACACCCAAATGCACACATACATGTATCACATGCACACACACACACACACACACACACACACACACATGCACGCACACACAAAATAAAAATAAAAGCAAAACCCCAGGTAAGTGTGCTTTGCCCTGAATTCTGGAGTAGCGAAAATCAAGCAACAGGCTACACTGTAGTTATAATGTCTTTCTAAGTGCTGGTTTGAATCGTACGAAATTGCCGCTTTCATAGGTCAAAAGTGGCTGAATATGGTGATTGAACACAAGTTCTACTAATTCAGCGTTTCCCAACTCTATCGACTGCGACCGTGCATGGAGGACTGTGGGACAATAACAGCACGGGGGACAATGACTAGAAAAGGACTCGCGAGAATGGCACCAGCAGCATCCATGCTGCCGTTTGCAAAAAACTACTCATTCTTATTTTTGATGGTGATCAACACTCACATGACACAAAATTTACCACCTCAGTCTTTGTAGGCGCCCAGTTCGGCAGTGCTAAGGGGACTCCCACAGCTGGGAAGCAGACCGCAGACCCTCATTTTCCCACAACTTGCAAATGAGATCAGTCTCATCAGGGCCTCATGAGGGTCTTAGGCTGGCCGTGTCCGAGGAGCCAGTCAGGAAATGAGGATGACACATTCTAAGCTTTAATATTAGATTTCATTTTAATATCAGACCTTCACTGAAATCTAATTTTCATGCCACACACCAGCTCATGGGAGGTATTTATTTTAATGATTTCTAGGGAGCTCACAGGTGTTGCACGCTACTCCCTCCGTTCTGAGGCACATCCGCTGTCCCCTGGGAGGATCCCTTCCATTATGCAGTCACCCCTCCTTCTCCTTCTTCCCACCCCTGCCCCCTGTTCCACCATCTCTTCTCTGAATTTCACCACTTGAGACTTCTCATACTTTTAAAGCCATTGTTGAATATGGAAATTACACATTTTATTTCACTAAACCAAAGCTCTGACCTAAATACAGTTGTTTTTACTATACGGTCTTGGAACTGAGAAAGGTAAGCGATACAGAGTTATATGTGAATGCTATCCATTAATATTTGCATTAAAATGTTTTCATACTAAAATTAGATACCAAAATAGAAAACTTCCATCATGGGGAAGGTATCCACAACCTGGATTATCGTCAGAAGGTGGCATCATCAACCCCCCCCCCCCCGCCACACACACACACATACACAGAGGGAAGTAAATATTTGTTTGAATGACTCGTGGATGGTGCAAAGGAAGCTCTCATTTTAACAAAAGATGCCCAAGGCCACACAAAGAACACAGGTGAGGAGACTGGAAGAGAGGAGAATGCAGGGTGCTCGGTCTGGCTAGAGAAGGTTCAGGCTGATTTTTCTAATAGTGCAAAAAAAAATTTCAGTGATTACATACCATCAGACTACTGTGCTAAAACAGATACGCTTCCTGTAGACACAACAAAAAAATTTAACTGGGAGAGAAAAAGGGGCTTCCTTGTAAGAACAGCATTATTATAATTTGAAATACACTCATGACATTTCTATAAGAGACAGGATGTTTTAAAGTGGGTTACGATGTATATTGACTGGTTTTCAGGTTATTCTTTAAAGTTACTTAAGATTTTTAACAAGACAGTCATGCATCAATAATTTCATATTTGCTTACATTTGACAAGCATAGGTATCTAAAGTTTGACAATGGAAATCAACCATTAGTAGGACCTTATAATAAGCCATTTTATAAATTAAACTTCTATGAAATGCATCTTTCACCAACTGGAATGTGGCTGTCAGAGCATGGTCATCCCCTGAGCACCTGACAAAGGTTGGCGCGGTGAGGTGTCGGCAGGAAGGAGACTTTTCCATGCTGCTTTGTAGGGTTCCTGCTCAAGCTGAGCCTCCACCTCATAGAGAAATAGTGAACTTCAAGAGAAAACGTGTGATGCGGAACTCATCCCTGAACAGTAAATTCAGCACGTATCAAAATTCAGCACATATCAAAAAGGCAGTAGTATACAAGTGTATTTGCACACTCATGCTCCTAACTAATAAAATGACTAGGTGTAAACAATATGCATTTCCCCTTCTGTTTTCTCCGCTGTAAACACATGTGTGTTGCCTGTTGCTCTTGAACATGGAAACTCACCTATGAAAGCATACATAAGCTCCCACGCCAGGCCATGAGCTACTCTTCTGTAGATAACTCACTTGAGTTGAGAACTGAGGGTGAGCATGTTAGACCTTTGAATATGGTGTGTGGAAAGGATACTGTCCAAATCTGACTTCAGGGAATTTTGACCTGTCGGGATGTGTCAGCCACACAGAAGCCAAAGCTTTCTTCTTTCCCCTTTCAAAAAGGAAATCTGCTAACTTCAATCCACCCTCTGGGACAAATGACTGAACCAATTATAGATATTGATTTTTGCTTATTATTTTTGACTATCCCAGGCAACGCTCCAGAAAATAAAATGGAGAATTGTAGAATCTCTATACTGGGTGGACCCCCTTCAAGGTAACTAAATCTTTGCCTTCATCTCCCAGAGGAAAGAAAAAAGCAGAATACCTCCCTGGACATGACCTGGTTAGAGTCCCCGGCAAAATCCAAACCCACTTCTCCGCTTGTCGCCTAAGGCTGGGGTGTGCTCCACTCTCACACTGGATTCTAGACAGTGAAAGCCTCTGAATGCAGAGACACCCAAGTCTGCTTTCTGATGCAGAAAACATCTGGATGCAGGCATGAAGCTGTACTGATTCCTACACCTTGAATCACTGCACACAAAGCAGAACAAGTCTGTGTGTCGGGGCCATGGCCAGCAGCCTGGTGCCTTCAGACCAAGCTCACCATGCAAATCCAACAACAGTTCAATTTATCTGCACCTCAGTCTGCAAAATGGGAGTACCGGCAATGCCACATAGCTCAGAGGACAGAAGCAGAGGTGGGATATAAAAAGCCCCCAGCTGCCTAACACAGGCCTGCCACGGTTCATGCACGGTACCTGCTCTGGTAGGTATGTCCTACTTACACTGACAATGAAGGCCCTCAAGACACAGGGCCATCAGGCACAACCTAAGAAAGCCCAGGGGGAGAAAAGATAAAAAGGAAACTCTCTATGAGGTGCAGAATAAAAGGGAAGGAATACACCCTGGCATATTTGAGGCTGGCAAGAAATAATGTCATTTCTGAAATTACAGGTAGATGTGTTTCCTCTCCCAGCCCCCACTCTCTTTTCTAGCGCGTTTTGGCGAGCTATGGAAAATGAATAGAAGAGACAAAAAAGTACTTTGCCCGGCAGGAATAGGGAATTGTAAAAGCACAGACAGCATACAGAGGCACTGCCATTCACTCACAAAGAATTTTGTGCATGTAGATGGCTGATTAATTGCCGGCCTGCCTAGACGAAGCTGCAACAAGCCAGATACTGTCAGCATGCCATCGGTTACCATGGAAATGCACAAGGTTCCTGTTTCTGACAGACCCTTGAATACTGGATAGATTGTGCCGTATGTAAATAAGGCAGATTAGTTTTCCTATATCTTCCAGACAAGGTTAGACAAAAAAACTCTATCTGTTTAAACATCCTCTCCAGCTTCTCGGACGCAACGAGTGAAACAGGCATCTTTCTTAGGAAGCTGAACCCAGATTGTTAAAACCGAAAGACACGTAGAAAAAAAAATCACCCAGAAGATGCAAAAATACGTGGCTCATACACAGGGGAGGGCTTCAAACTTGGCCGCGCAAGGCACACTTACCGGACTTTTGTTCTGTAGCCAGAAGTTGGGCCTTGTGCTGTTCTTTTTTGGGTTATCTACCATCAGACAGTGATTTCTACAATATTAGGTTAGACATAGCATAATATATCTGTAATTTTTGTGTACTATGCTGGCTGACGAGCAAACCACAAAACCAGTATAATAAACCAAATCTGAATGTTTTAAAATGCTAAACTCTGCAATGTGGGCGCCCACTTTGACGTTGGTGTGTATTTATTTCTTCTTTTTTCTTTTTCTCTTAAAAAATTGTTTCTTCTAGAACTGGTGAACTTCCTAACTTCAAATTTCAACAATGTATAGTTTACTAGTAAGCTAAGTCTGATGCTACTTCGGGGAAATCTTCTAACCATCAGCAGGATATTCTAAAGTACACAGTGGCTGAAGTTCCCACAGAATTTACAGCACCTGACCACTTTCCTGATGTTCACGTGCAAATAAAAAGATTTAGATTTTAATTCATTTACTTAATAATGAAAATATCCCCCAAACTAGGGAACATTCTACAGAAGAGCATCACTGAACAGTTCTTGAATACTTCCTAAAATGTGAATTTCTCAGAATAAAATGTTGCATAAACATTATCCTGTGGTTTTAATAACCATATTTTTAGATGCATTCTTTTAGATTTTCTGTGGATAATTATATATGAAATTTCCATAGTTAAATTAATACATACACGTGCTTTTCAAATAGATACAACATAGGAACAACAGTAGTTATTGTAATTACTCAAATTACCCAAACTTCTCTAAGTTTCCATTAACAATGTCTTTCTTATCTGGATGAAGGTAACATAATTATTTTTATTTCATATCAAATCAATATATTAGAACTGTCAGTGCAGTACCCTACACTATGTAATGCCCACATCTTATAACACAGAGAATGTATATTAAACATGAATGCTGCTTTGTTATTAAATATTATCTAAAATTTTTTAAAAACATTGTCTACATATTTTCACGTAAATAATATACTATTTAAAACCACCAGCTTTGCGTATTTTTCACTTCTCTCCTTGCAAAATTCTCTTCGCATTCTTCAGTATGAACACAATACCACGTGGGTAGTTTTCATAATATTTTTTAAAAAGTTAGCAAGCATATTATACCAATACAGTCATGAAGAAGAGATCCAAGGAATGGCGTGAACACATTGTGGGCAGGTGAGTGGAGGATGTATTTCCTCTGGTCTTCGTTTGTTTTACATAGAACACAAATGCATCTCCTGCCTTTGAGCACGTCCCTGTTCCTTTTCCATGACCTGCAGACAGCACCTCATCTTGCCCTTTAGAGCTACTAATAAGTACGCGCTGGACTTTTTGGAGGGTCACATATAATCCTAATGTCTGTGCTTTCTATTGGAAAGCTCAAGCACTTTAGCTATGAGCACGCGTGATTGATGGTTCAGTCGTACTTGTATCCTTCAAGCCAAATGGCATACAAAGGAAACTCGTGGAATTTCTTGTCTCTATGTTGAAAACTTCCTGTGTTTCTAGTTACACCACACATGTGTCACGCATTCAGAAAGCATTTTAGATCTTAACTCTCAAATACATGACTTGTAAAATGCACACCTTAAATGGACACACAAACAGGAGAGCATTAGCTTGTGGCTTAACTATAACCAAGTAGGAAGCTAGTTTAGTGGTATAGCATGTTTTAAACATGACTGGCAGTGGATGTCAGAGACCCGAGTTGCTGGCAGGAAGTGAATCTTCCATGGGGAGGCAGTGCTGTCTTATGGGGAGGGCATTTGTTGTTCATTTACCAAACACTTCCTGTGTGCCCCACCAGCATAGGGAGGTGCCAGAAGATTCCCAAGGTCCCTGCTTCCATGGGGCTAAGCCCTCCTAGGGTAGAGATAATCTAGGGAGGAAGCATGCCAGATGTCCAGTTCCCATGCCTGGGATGCTCCGACCTGGCTCATGCTTTATGATGGCAACCTCTTTACAATTCATTTGCTTCTGCATGCTTTCCTTCTTTGCCATCCTACAAACTTCCTATGCGCTACACTTATGGTCTGGATCCTCAAATCTTTGGATCCCCAGCATGTAGTAAGTTTCCTACCATCGTTAAGCCTAAGTTTTGTAATTCTCTAAGATATCTGAGTGTCAGAGATTAGTAAAGAATTTACCCATGCTATTCTACATACTTTTGAATTTCTTTTGTTTTTGGTTTTTTTTCAAAACAGGGTTTCTCTGTAGCTTTGGAGCCTGTCCTGAAACTCACTCTGTAGACCATGCTGGGCTTGAACTCACAAGAGATCTGCCTGCCTCTGCCTCCAGAGTGCTGGGATTAAAGGCGTACACCACCACTGCCTGTCTCCTTTTGAAATTTTAACCTAGGAAATTTTATTAATCCAAAAGGTACCTTTATTCACTTTTCCTTTCCCTTCTTATAATTTACAAATATGCCCTCCTCTCTTTCAAATTCTTGATCTCTTTTCTTCACTAATTGTCATTGCAGGTCTGTACATATGTTAACACATGCATATTCCTAAACACAAGCTGTTCAGTCCACATAATGTTACTTGTACATATATGTCCAGGACTGGCCATTTGCTACTGGCCGCCAACTGGTGTGCCCTTTTCCAGGAAAGGACACCTCCCCCACTCCCAGCCTCCCTCAGTGGCCTGTAGCTCTTTGTACAGGCTTGAAGCCTTGTGAGTCTTTCTCCTGTCCACCTCAGCATGGCCACTATCAAAATGTACTTAAAAAAAAAACTAACAAAACAATGTGTAGATCTGGCTGGGGTGCAGCTCAGAAAGAGGACAGAAGTTTAGCATGCTTGCCTAAGTTCAACCCCCAGCACCAAAAAACAAACATAATTAAAACCTCCAAAAAAAGAAAAGAAAAAAAAAACGAAATAAAAACATATTATAATAGCAGTAAACTGGCTTTGTAGAGTTAGAAAGGTGAATGGGGCATCATGATCCAAACTCAGCTTATCATGACCAGGACTCCTTTAAGAAGGAAGATCCGTGCAGAGAACCGACGAGAACCGACTGAAGGTTGATGGTCACGCCATAAGTAACCATACACATGAGAAAAATGGGAACGAAGAACCTAATTAAAGAGGAGCCTTGTAGCCATGGCTCGACATCCTTCCATGCTGATCATGGAAAGAGGCATGTCAGCTCCAGTGCCTTTTGACTGATAAATAAAAACACACAAACACGGAAGAGTAAGAAATATTTGCCAAGGGACAATATTCCTTAGTCTAATAAAAACATATCAGCATGCCGATTGGGAGGAAAGCTTCCTCTCTCTTACTGTCTTTTCTATAAGAGTAATTTAAAAATGTACTTGCTTTGTACATTTTCAACTAAAGTCATATCCATCTGATTAAGTTTCTCTGCGTCTGACTCTGTCTCTTTATCTCTCTCACACACACATGCACACAAACACACATGTATGCACACACACACACACACACACGTATGCTCTTGTGCCCACATGAGGATACCAGAGGTCAGTGCTGGATGTCCTCCTTCATCTTGCTCCACCTTATTTCTTTAAAGACAGGATCTCTGATTGAACCTGAGACTTGCAGCACTGGGATTAGGTGTGCTTAGCCACATCCATCTACTGTGCACGGTGCTGGGGATTCAAACCCTAGACCTCATGCTTGCAAGACAAGCATTTTACTGACTTGACTGAGCCATCCTACAGCTGCTGATGCTAAATCTTCACTTAAGGCATCAGCACTTGCTTGTTTCATGCACAAAAGTGGCAAGATCACACACAGGAGAAGTAGTGGTTAAATTGTTAAGTAAGGTGAATCAAGAGTCTGAGCAACAGAAGATGGAAAAGTCCCCCTCTAAGTCCCACACACACATATGGCTGTTTATTCCCAGAGCATGTGAGTCATTGATAATTTGCAAACGATGAATAATATACTATTGTGTAAAGACTCCTTGGCTTTTCTGTAATTTAAATATGTAGCAAATGTTTAAATGTTTCAATCATGAGAGACATTAAAATGTGAATGCAAGTACAGAGCTTTTTTTCTACTTTATCATTATTCCCTATGGTTATTACTAGTGTGCAGGGTGTGTTCATGCATGTGTATATGTACTTGCCCAGCAGGGGTCAGAGGCCTATATCAAGTGGCTATCTCTATGAATCTTTTTCAATAGGTTCTCTTGCTGTCCCTGAAGCTCCCCATTAGGTTAGGTGGCCAGTGAGCTCCAGGACTCTCCTGCCTCTGCACCCCTTCCCTTTCTCCAGCACTGACTGGGATTACACGTGCCAGATTCCAGGCCTGGCCTTTTAAGAGGATCCTGAGGCTCATGCAGCTCCTAAACTTGCATGCGGATTCTTCTTGCTGCCTCCCCAGCTCTTTATCTGCTTGATCAACTTCATGTTGTACCACTGTAAACAGCCATGGGTGTCAGGCTTTTCCTGAGATGGGGTGCAATCTACTGACGTTGTGCTCACCGTCAGAGGAGAGCAGACATTTTTTAGGCTTGCCTAGCCAGTGTCTGTGGGCCAACACCTAAGTAGACAAAAACAATCAGAATGTCAAGGTCTCACTCAGGGCTTTCTTCTTAACACAGGGAAGTCTTCCTTCACTGTCTTATCAGCACAAGGGTGGACTAAACCTCCATATGTAAACGTTTAAAAATCAAATTTCAATGATTTTATGTTGACACCTATTTAATTTGTATCTTTACAGACACAAAAAGGGATTTTAGTGCCTAGTAGTTACAAATAAGGCTGTTTCCTTCAATACACAGTTGGGCACTTGTGATTTGATAGGTTCCCTCAAAGACGGAAGGATGAGCACCCACTGATTTTTTTTTTTCATTCGCTTCAAGCAAAAGCTGAGGAGCAAAAAACATGTGTGGTTAAGTGACATTGAAGTTTACGTAAGCACAACCAAGAAGCCCTTGACAGACAGGTTGATTTTGGAGGCATGGAAAATTAATACGAGTAATTATTAGATCAATGTGACTGGGAGCAAAATACAGCCAAAGCAAAGGCCAGGGGTGTGACCAGAAGAAAACAAAATCTACGGTAAAGCAGGTCCTCTCTTTTCCAGATAAAGGGAGACTCATTTGCAAATGCACGTGTTGAGGAGAACATTGTGTTGGGTGATGTGTTTATCCAGCTCTGAGCACTGCTTCAGGCCGGTCTGCATGCCGAGGTCTGGAAGGGACGAGTTCCCCCAGCAAAGCTCTTCACTCAAGCTCCAGGACCTATTCTGGTCACCAAACCTGAAACACCTTGGGCGATGCTAGATTTTAAAATGTTTAATTAATATATAAGAAACAGCTGGACGTGGTAGCTCGTATTTTTAATTCCCACACTTGGGAGGCAGAGGTAGGAGGATCTCAAGTTCAGTGCCAGTCTGGTCTACACAGTGAGTTCCAAGACAGCTGGGGCTACACAGAGAGGCTCTGGAAACAAACAAAAACCAAGACATACCTTTCTTTTCTAATGCTCTGCAAACACAGGTCAAAGCACTTTGTTTTTGCTAATTGTTCTTCTTTTGAACTAAAGGGAACCACCCTCCCTTCATCTGCTGTCTTTGAACTACATCACAGAAGCAATTGACTGGGAAGGGAGCTTCTGTCTAATAGGTCCTGAAGTGGACCTGGACATTTGGCTGCTAATAACAAATGAACCCAGTAACATGTCACCATCATACATGATTCACCCTCAAAGTAGTAAACAGTGTTACCTTCACCATAAACCAAATGTTTTCTCTTTTTCTCACTTTGTGAAGTAAAAAACACATATGCACATATGATATGCATATATATAATATATGATGTATTTAGTATGCAATATGTAATATGTAATGTGTATAACAAAAGGATTATACTATTATACCCCAAAGTTAACTGATAAGCTTGACTTTTTTCAGTTCATGGCCTCTGATGAAAGAAATCTGCTCGATGGCTAGGCTGAGTCACTCATTCATGGGAAACTTAACATCTGCAGAGGGGCCATGATCATACTGTCTTGATTTACCTTCCCAAACATCCCTGGGAGACAATTTTGCTTTTCTAGCCACTGAGGCATTGAATCTGTGACTATTATAACATTCTACTGTACAGAATTAAGAAGCAACTGCATGCCCCATGGAAAATGCTGTGCATATTTCCAGCTATCAATCGGCATAATACTTCTAGGGACTTCCATGCAAGAAAGCCATAATAACAAGCCTTCCACTCCCATTTGCTATACTAATGTATGTGATATTTCAATGGCTTTAATGTAAATCTAATACCACCAAATGTTTATATCTACACATAGGTGGGGAAGGTTTAAATGGACATGTATTTTTATTTAGCTGATTTTAAATAGTAATTTACATTTAACCACTACCTTGCTATTGACCCAAATACAATATGTTTAATAATAAGTTAACATGTCTGTGAGTTGCAAGGAAATACAGCCGAAACCATACAAAGGCATACGCAGAGCTTTCTGGGTCTTGAATTCAGATTGTTCTTTATCCCTCACACCAACGACGGGATTCTTAGCTGGAGACACTCTGCGCAGACTCCAGGTTTCTCATAGTTTCATAACACTTGCTTGTATTGTCATCCAGTATTTTAATGGTCTAGTTTTTTACTGTTAAATTGCAAGTTTGTTGTGAGCATTAAATAATACAGAATGATTTGTCCATCTCTGTATTGCTTTAGAGATTTTAAAATAAGCATTTTCTTCCACTTCCACATTGCTGGCCGCTTACTTTTTGGGGATCATCTAGTATTAACTTCAAGGGCAGCACACTTGCCTCACCCAATTTCCCTTTAGTCTTGATACCCTTGCATCCAACCAGCCCTCAGTTCAGATGATGCAGTACGTTTGCTTACTATGAGCAATTTTCTCTTCCTAACAGACCACTTAATTTTTGATCTGACACCCACAATTGCACCCAGTATCAGTGGAGGGCTCTGGAGGAACCAGAAGTAGATGCTTCGGTTGCTTCTTCCAAAATTACAGGGAATTCTAGGTAACCGCAGAGATCAACCCACATTCCCCTGGCTAGGGAGGAACACATCTGGGTAAGTACATGAATGTGGACAGATGTGTGTGGGTTTTACATATTGGCTACTTGAGTGTGCAATGCAAAACAGGCTTCCAGGATCCCAGGTGGGGGAGGCACACTCATGCTTTCTTTCTTCAGAGAAAGGGCAGGGTTTCACGACAGTCACCTGCAAGGGAAGGGATACGCTGCCATGCCTTAAGGTGCAAACCCTAGCACCTGTAGATTTTCTTTTTGCTCAGCTTGCGATCATATTGTACACGGAGCGAGCAATCTTCACTACTTTATTCAAACTAATTTTTACTTGATGAGAAGATACTCCATTTAGCCTCCACTCCTGTGAGTTCAAACGGAAAAGTAAGAAAATACACTTTTTGTTCCAGGCTTTAACTAAAGGGTCTATTTTTCCAGGGTTTGCTTATGTGCCTCTACGTTCAATATTTTTCTTTGAGGATCCGTGATACACTCGAGTCATTTCAATTCAGACCATCCATCAGAATAAGTTAAGAGCAGGAAAGGGTTGGCCTTTCTGTCTGCCCGTCTAGGCAGCTTTCGTCTCTAATGGAATCCTTTCGATAATTATTTCAGACTTTGGGCCAATCTTGATGGAGTCCATTCACCCCACTGCTACCTCGGCAGATCATTCAAAAGCTTCTATTAGGACTCTCAGAGAAACCTCCTTTTGCTTTATGCTCAAAGAAAGGAAGAAGAAAACTAAGCTTCAAGAGGGCCAGGCTCTCGCTGTAATCACCGGCCGGCCTGCTGAATGAGAGGCACGGGGTGTTTCGGTGTTTCTCTTCTGAAAGCCCTGTGCCCAGGTGGAAGGGTTCTAAACTGCGCACACACCATGCCATCCTCACTCCCGCCCATAATCTATGAAATGTATGCCATGCTCATTTACATATAATTTCTCCACTATTAATGTTTGGGACAGATTGGCATTGGCCCTGTTTGGATGGCAGCGATTTCTGTCGGAGAAAAGAAGAAAAGGAATCAGTCTTTGACCGCTCAACATAATGATAAAAATCAGGCATAATCTGGGACACCTATTTGTTTCTGGAATATATCACACTCCTTTTAAAACACAGATTTTCTTCTAATTGTAGTTCTGCTTTGCTACTCACAAAGGCCCACTTGGGTTCTCTAAGCGGAAAGCAGCTGATGGGCGGGTGTGAGCTGAGGACTGAGAACTGCCACAGTCGCTGGGCAACAGGGAGAACATGGCCGGCCGACTAGCCCCTTCTGCTGAGCGCATCTTCATGCTTGCTGGAGGCGGGGGCTTCACTAAGCCTAGAACCACCTCTCTGTGGCGAAGCATGCGTATGTCTGTGGGCGGGGATCTGGGATCCTCCACTCACCCTCTTCTGTAGAGGATTTAAGGGGGGTTTTGAATTTATATGTGATAGGAGGGACGCAGCTTTCACCAGAGAACACCAGGCAAAGGGTGACACACAGGGACACACTCACAACCCGCTGACCAGCGCCAGCCAGGGTGCTGCTGCTCAAGCCCCAAGCTCAGCAGGTAGAATCTCAGCACAGGCGAGGCCGGGAAAGCCCTCATCTGTGAGCAAGTTGCTGCGGGGTAACAAACACTGTCACAGGGAGTGGAAAATGACTGCTAAGTGTCCCTTAGCTGGGATTCAAACTTGCTGGTAAGCAAGCATCCTTCAGAAAACCACTTCCCTGGCCCACGTACCTTCCTGCTAAACGAAAGTAGGCATCCGTCTTCATCGTTGGAACATTCAAAGAGTGTGTGTCTGAAAAGTAACGTATAGTCTACGGTGATTTTTAATGCGAGATTTTGCTCAATCTGCTGCACATCATAGTTGTATTATTTTGTTTCTTGTTTTTCATTACTATTAGCTTTATAAATTAACCTAGCGTTTCATAATTTTTTTTGTAAAGACTACACCTTCAATGAGCCTTTTTCTTCTAGTACAAAGATGAACTTGGAGGACTTTTGAGGACACAAAGGGGCTGCCTAAAATGTGAATAGTCTACTTCCTTGTTTTTAATTTTAAAAATTACATTCATGTATTGATTTTGCGTGATTGTGCATGTGTTTGTAGTGTTCAGAGAGCATCTTTCATGAGTTGCTTCCACCACGTAGGTTCTGGGAATTGAACTCAGATTATCAGGCTTGGCTGCAAGTACCTTTATCCACTTGAGTTGCCTCACTGGTCCAATATGCCATTTATTAAAATTGCATATGCATGTACCCAGTTCTTCCTTAATCTGGTAACCTCCAATTCATTTCAGGTCTTTATTACTTTGGAAAGCATGAAAGTTTTACACCCAACTTCTTTCCAGTGTAACACCTGCAAGTCTGTTACACAGTACATGGTAGGCACAGGGGTGTTGCCGTAAATATTTCAATTGTTTAACAACTTCCCCTAATGCCTAAATATCTCTTTCCACTTATCACAGGGAATCTGGTGGATTTAAAGCCTCATAAGCGGCAAAGCTTACACTTTCAAAACATTCTCTTCACACTTCTCTAAAACTAAGAAAATCTCTTAATCTACTATATTTTACCTTATAAATGTAAAATAATCTGTTGGATATACTTGAATGATGGTACAACTCTTTTTGAATCATTTACTTAGTTGGGTTTTTAAAAAGATTGATTGCTTTCATTTTGTGTGTGTGAACGTCATGTCGTGCATGGATATCTGTGTGTCATGTGCATGCTTGGTGCCCATGGAGGCCAGAACAGGGAGTTACATTCTCCTTGACTGGAGTTACAGATGGATGTGAGCCATGATGCTGGCTTGGGGGAAAACCTGGGCCCCTGGCAAGAGTAGCCAGTGTCTTAGGTCTTTTTTGAGGCTCTGTAGTCCAAATTGGCCTAGGATCGATTATTTCAGTCAGGTTGGCTTTGAACTGATGGCTATCTTCCTGCCTCGGCTTCCCTACTGCTGAAATTACAGATATATTCCCACACTTAGCTATGAACAGTCAAGACATTTCTAATAGCATAGATTATCTCAGTTTTTGGAGTATAAACTCAATATTTTTTAATATTTATTTATTTATTATGCATACAATATTCTGTCTGTGTGTATGCCGGCACCAGACCCTATTACAGAGGGTTGTGAGCCACTATGTGGTTGCTGGGAATTGAACTCAGGACCTTTGGAAGAGCAGGCAATGCTCTTAACCTCTGAGCCATCTCTCCAGCCCCCTAAACTCTTAAATTTTTATATGATTTTCAAGTTTATAAGTAAACACTAATATTCTGAGTTAAACTTAAAAATGATCCATATGCTGATTCTCAAACATTAGTACAATTTAAATATAAATCCTGGTGAGATGTCCTCCTCTGGGATCTGAACGCCAATGACAGGATCCCTTTCCCCAGGAGATGACTCCACCACCCAGCACGAAGCCCTTGAGATCATCCTGGGCACACAGTACCTGTGGGTCTGGGCTTCCCAACCTTGCTTGGCATGAAGGAAGCTCCCCAGGGCTTTGGGACAGCCTAGCTTTGTCAGAGGCTGCACTGGAGGAGAGTCTAGGACAGGATGTCAAATGCTGGGCCATCGTGACACTCACGATGCCAGCTCTAAGAGCTGTTTCCAGGGACAGTCTGTACTGAAACTCCCCAGACAGTAGCCAATTGTCAAGAAACCTCATTTCTATCATTTATTATTTTTTTTAAAAAAAACTTTTTAAGAAATATATTTTGATGTTTTTCTCTTTCCTAAACTGTCCCCAGGTTTTCCTCATCTCCTTACCCATCCAACCTTATGTTTTCTCTCTCTATCTGTCTTAAAAAAACAAAAACAAAACAACCCCCACACAAAATGGGAATCAAAACAAAAAACCAACCAGAAAAACATATTTTTTTTTAAAAAATCTAAAACAGATCAAAATGAAACCAAAAGTCCTCTAAACAACCGTGGAGTTCCATTTCGTATTGCTCAACTGCCTCTGAGCAAGGGGCCTCGCCTTCAGTGTGACTGATACATACAGAGGCACTCAGGGGGAGAAAGAGAGGAAACCGATTCTCCCTTTCCCAGTGGGTGTCAGCTGCAAATAGTTTCATGGTTAGGGGTGGGACCTCACGTCTACTGTCTCCCCAGGGCTGGGACCCCAGCTAGCGTGAACCTGTACAGGTATGTGCCGCAGTCCCTGTGAGTTCATAGATCCGTCCTGCTGTGTCTGGAAGACACTGTTTCCTTGGAGTCAGCCACAATCTCTGCTCTTCCAACCTTTCAGCCCCGTCTTCTGTAGAGATGCCCGAGCCTTACATGGAAGGGGTATGACACAGACATCTCATGGAGGGCTGAGAGCACCCAAGGCTCTCCCTGCACGCTGTTCAGTTGTGGGTCTCTGTTAATTCCTATCTACTGCAAGAAGCTTCTCTGAGGAGGATTGGAGACTGGGGGTCATTTAGCATAATTAGAAAGCAAGTATGCTGAGGAGCTATTGGCCATTGATAGCTGGCTGGAGAAACAGGGTGTGGCCCTTGGTTGGTGGAATGAAACCAGGAGATGACCCCACAACCACAGGTAGTATATGGGTGGCACTAGCTGGGATGGATGGGTCTAAAAAGAAACAAAGACACAAAATTGGGTGGTTTGGGAATGGGGATAGATCTGAGAAGAATTGGGGAAGAGGATGGATACAATCCAAATTCAGTGTATGAAATTCTCAAAGAATTAATGAAAATATTTTAAAAAAAATAGATTGGTGTTTGGGGAGTTCATATCATGTAGGGGCTTCAGAGGAAGCTGAAGATTAAGGGCAGGGACCAGCTGTGACTTTGGGTTAGGGCCCAGGTTCATGGGAAGTCCCCTTCCTCCCGATAGTTCTAGGGGTCACTGAAGATCCAGAAGACAGACCAGTCCTAAGCCCAGACTAGTGCAACTTTCAAATTTCAACAGAGAAGTCTTTTTGTACCAGGGATGATGACTAACCCAGAAACTCGTGACTGGTCCAAATGCCAAGGTTGTGGAGTACTCAGCTGCTCCTGGGATGTGCACAGCATACAGGCTCAGAGAGGCATCTTGGAAGAGGGCGCAGAAAGATGTGTAGGAGTCAGAGGTCAGGGAGTACCAGAGCCAAACCCTGTCTTCTGGACATGACAGGATCTCTTCACTCATGAGCTCACAGGGCAAGAAAAGCAGTCAACATTCCAGCATGGGTGGGGGGAGGGACTCATGAGCTCCTACCCCTATCTGAGGAGCTACTGACTTCTGACAAAGGAGAATCCATTTCTTTAAGGATAAGGCTCCTGTTAGGCCAACCATGCTCCAATGGAAGGTCCTATACTCAGGAGTACATAGAACAAATCAGAGTCAGTGGGTTATTGAATAACAACGAAGAAACAAAACATGCCAAGAAGTTGCAGTTATAGAAAGGTGGAGTGGGTCTGGGAGAGATTAAGGGCAGCAGTTGAAGGTAAATATGATAAAATTCATTGTATGGAATTCCCAGTTAATAAAAATATCCTATAGAACTAACTAAATAACAATTGAAATCTAGAACTAGCTGCCCAAAAACATTGCATTCACCATCTTAGCCATTTATCTGGAAAATGCTGTCCTGGGGGAACCTCGGCACCCGGGAAACACTTCCATTATCATTTCTTTATTTCCAGTGTCTCCCAGCTTCCCGGCCTTCACTTAATGTGTTTGCTGGCACATGAGCTTGTTCTGGAATAGCGCTGGCAGGACAGTCATTGCCGGGGATGATTTATTTCTATAGTGACTTTTACTATTTTTTTTTTTACATTTTCATACATATATTCAACATATCTTGATCTTACCTCTACTCCAGATCACCCTCCCAGACACTCCCTCAATAGATTCCCCTTCCCATCTCCACATTCTCTTGGGGTCATTTTCATGAGAAATGTAATATATTAGGGAGATAGCTCAGTTGATATGGTGCTTGCCCTGAAAGCATGGAGACTTGTTCAATACCCAGAACTCACATCCAAAATTCCAGATGTGGGAGTATGTGTTTACAGCCCCATAACTAGGAAGGTAGAGACAGTGGCTTGCTGGCCAGTCACCACAGCCAGCTTGCAGAGTCCTGGGTCAATGAGAGACTCTGTCTGAAGAAATAAGGGGACAGAGCCTTAAGAATGACATCTGAGGTTGTCCGGCCTCCACATATGTGCTCTCTCATGTACATTCACTACACACATGTGCATAAATTCCACCCCCCCACACACACGTGTAACATCTGAGTAAGTCCTTCGATTTGGAGATGCAACTGAAAGTGTGGCTAAGCGATGAAGGAACATTCCAGATGTTTCCTAATCAGACAATTCCAGATGTTTCCTAACCAGACACAAGGGTTGAAAATCCACAGCAAGTCCAGAGAAGTCTTGGAAGCAGACAAAGTAGCTCCTACTAGGCCATTTCTCCCAAGGGAAAGGGCCTCTGCTGTCTGGGCAGTGGCTAATAGTGAGTTCTTCGTCCACAGGGAAGCTGTGTGGGGTGTATGTGCTTGAGTGCTTGAGAGGGATTGGGACATTAAGGTCCCTGACAGCTTCCCCAGGCTCAGGAAGGAGCCCTTTGTGGTAGTTGTCAACTAGAAAGAGCATACACCTATGAACTGGCCACGTGGGGGAGGCGCTGAGAAGCACAGCAGCCTGTGCATTCTCAGGATGCTCTCAAACAATTTCTGACTGAACTCAACTCCTTATGCTGCCCATAAAAACACTCTCTTCCCATGAGAAGAAACCCTCTTTAAAGCCTTTGAATTGCCTCCAAAGACACTGAACTGGCCGTCTGTTCCCGTCTGACCACACTGCTAGTTGAGCTGCGACTCCCTAGGTTTGTGACAATGGAATGTGCAGTGCACAGCTAAGCAGCTGTTCCTCTCTCTTTGCTGAGCTCTTAAAGGCATTCATGCGTGGAAGAAAGAAGCAAGCAGATTGTAGTCTTTCTGGTCATTTCAGTTTTCTCTGGGTTGATGCCCATGTGATCCCTGCTTCCCCTACAATCTCGTTGTAACCATTAGGCAATAGCCACATTGGCCTTTGGCACAGTGTGAACCAGTCTATGCTATTATTCCAATGCATGCTACATCATAATGCTGGGGACACAGGGGAAGAGACTTGGCTTACTAGACTGAGGAGATGGCACGGTTTGGCAGTGTTTGCTCTACGAGCATGAAGACCTGAGTGAGTACAATCCCCAGAACCCACATAAAAAGCTAGATATGTGGAAGTAGTGCAGCTTGTAATCCCAGCTCCGGGAGGCAGAGACAGGCAGATAGATCCCTGCAACTCACTGGCTGGTCAGCCGAGCCTCCTAGGTGAGCTCTAGGCCAGAGAGAGTGTCTCAAAAAATGGTGGACAGCACTTGAGGAACAAACCTGAGATTGGTCTCTGACCTCCACACACTGGGATATGCACATATGTACACACATGTATTCACATACATGCACACACACATCTATACACACATGCACACATAAATACCATCTATACATACATGCATCTATACACACCATGCACACATCTATATATTCATGCATATACTTGCATCCATACACACTTGTATACACATACATTTATATGTACATGCACACACATACATCTATACATACATGCACACACTTGCATCAATATACAATTGCATGCACATGCATTTATATACACATGCACACACCTGCATCCATACACACATACATATGCATGCACACAAATGTATCAATACATACATGCACAGATACAAACAATCCAGAGGAGGACCAGCCTGGTCTACAAGAGCTAGCTCCAGGACAGGCTCTAAAGCTGCAGAGAAACCCTGTCTCGAAAAACCAAAAAAAAAAAAAAAAAAAAAAAAACCAAAAACCAAAAACAATCCAGGGGGCACAACTGGGAAGAAAAAGGTGTAATGCTGCCAGGAAAACTGTTGAACCAGGGAAGCCCTACTTCAATTGAGACACAGCAGCTTTGCAGGGAAAAGGAGTGCAAGGCCTCTGCATACAGCACAGAAGCCATACTGTTGGGAACTGCATTTAAATGGCTCTAATTCCTCAGATTCAGGGATAACATCCCCTCTGCTCACATGTTTGAGACTCATGGGTTCCCAACATGTCAAGTGTTTGCAGATGTGCTGGAATCAACCATCATTTAAGAAACCTGCCATCTTCCAGAATGACGCTCCTATGTGTCACAGTGAGTTCAATTGAAAAGAAAAGAAAGAGATTTGATGCCGTTTCTTTGCTCTGTCATCCTCCCACCTGTATGCTGGATATTTCAAACCGGCAAATGAAGAAGGAAATCATGAAGCATGTTATTAAAGCCAGCTCACCACCAAGTGACACAAACGGGAAGGAGTTGGAGTGCCTCAAAACTGACTGCTTCATTTTCAGTAGTGTAACTGCATTTAATCAATATTTGTTTGCTTTTTTTCTGAAAGATGAAGGAACTACATTAGGGGCTGATTTTATCATTTGTGTGTTAAGAAAGCACACAAAAGCAGTGTGCTAGTTCTAACCACGGGCGCAGAGGCAGAAAGATCTGGATCATGAATCATAACGAATTAAAACCTTGGGCAAATCACCAACATCTAAACCGCAGCTTCTTCCACTGCAAAACGGTGACAAAAACCATCCCCGGTGGCTCAATGGTTAAGAGCACATATTGCTCTTACAGAAGACCAAAGTTTAGTTTCCCACATCCAAGCCAGGTGGCTCAAAAATTCATGGAGATACATCACCTCTGAACTCTCAGGCACCTGCACATTGACATACACAAGACAGTCAGACAGATAGACACACACACCTACACACAATTAAAAAATCTTAACAACAACAACAACAACAAAACTGTCTCAGGATTATAGAGTAGACCACAACCAGGAAACAGGGCCCATGATGCACTGCGGAAGCTTTGGTGTTTTGTTTCCTCTCCTTTGGTGTGGGGAAGGAACAGCAGCAACGCCACAGCCACACACTCTAATCCTAACGAAACCAAACAGGCAAATGGAGAGACAGACACAGGGGGAGGTCTCACAATTCTTGACTAGAGTGGCAAAAGGCAACTGTTATCTATGTCAGAGACATTTACTGTGACCCATGGGACGGTGTCAGGCACCTCCACAGGGAAAGGGTAGATGGTAAGACACAGCCATTGATGACTCTGCCAGAGAAAACAGCCCGACACTTTGAAAACCATGTGTCTTTCAATTTGTATATGTCTATAATGCATTAAGTATAACACAAATTTATTTCTTTGTTTACTTGTTGATAGGGCATCTTGGTTACGGCAGGCAGACAGAGCGAGTGCCTGTTTTGAACTCTGGCCAAGGACTCTCTGGTGATAATCTATGGATCAGAGACAGAATTTTTAATAATAATCGTAATAATAATAATAACAATAACCAATGGCATCTAAAACGCTACTTTAAACTGTGCTGGCTTGGGTTTAGGGAGATGGCTCCATCAGTAAGGTGCTTGCTGCATTTGCACGAGTGTTGTGGGATATTTGTACACTGTGTGAAGATGTATTTGCTGTGATTGGTGTAATAAAAAGCTGAATGGCCAATAGCTAGGTGGGAGGTATAGGTGAGACTTCCAGGCAGGGAGAGAACTCTGGGAAGAAGAAAGGTGGCGTCACCAGCCAGACGCAAAGAGGAAGCAGAAAAGAAAACAAGATGGAAGAGAGGTAATGCCCCATGGCAGAATGGAGATTAATATGGGCTAGTTTAAGTTATAAGAGCTAGCTGAGAGAAGCCTAAGGTAAAGGCCAAGCTTCCATAATTAGTAAGTTTCAGAGTCGTTATTAGTGAGTTGGCGGCCCATGAAAAGGCTTGCTACACATGAGGATCGAAGTTCAACTATCAGCAGTCATATGACAGGCAAGGCACATGAGCAGATGCCTGTAGTCCCAGCTCTGCGGAGGCAGAAAGAGGTGGATCCCTGGGCCCAGCCGGGCGGTCTATCTCAATCAGAGAGCACCAGGCTCACTGAGAGACTTTGCCTTCAAAACAAGGTAGAAGCAATAGAGAAAGATGTCTAAGGTTGACCTCTGGACTCCATTCATGTACAGCTCACACACAGATGTACATACACATGCATGTAACACACACGCATACACACAAACTGTGCTTGAATGCTGGTGGCAAGTCTAGGATGGGTCTAAAGTAAAGACAGGATTGTATGGGCCTCCCTCCCCCATCTTCCCAACTTGATTTCTCCATGGTCTATGACTCAAGTATGTGATGTCACCAGCAATAGGGGCTTGCCTTCGAGAGAACAGCCAAGAGTAATGACAGTAACCTGCAAAGTTTGGGGGGCTTCTGGGATCTCACTGAGCAGCAACTCTAACAGAGCTGCCCTGTTCCCAGCACTGGGCTTTGTATTTGCTATCCTGTGCTGTCTAGTTAGGGCACTGCTGCCTGTGATAGGGTCACTTCGCTTAAACTTTTAATATATTTATCTATTTCTATCTCAGGAAGCGTCTACAATAATAGGTTTCCATGACTTTTTCAGAAGGTCTTCGGTGTTAGTTACCCCTTCCCTTATTGCCTCCCCGACCCTGACCTCCTATCCCCACCCCACTTAACCCTTCCTGTTCATTTATAAATGGGGAAATTCTATATATTGCGGTCTCCCTCACCTCACTTGAAAGTCCCTCCCCAAGTTCACTCACTGACTTCCTGACCTCTGCGGATATTCCAGATGAAACACACATAACTAAAGGGTCAAAGCTGGCATTACGCCTGGGAGAAGAGAGCTTGGAGAGGGAAAGAAATCAACTGTACCTGGAGCATGAACCCTGTGAATTACAATAGCATCCTTCCCGGCAAGCTATGCCCTCTGTAGCCCCCAAGACGCGAGAAAAGAAGGGAGAAACTAAGGCTAAAGTTGACAGAAGAAACTAAACAAGAAAAATGAGAGCAGAAATAAACCAAATAGAGAATGCAAGTAATAGAAAAAACATTAAGCAAGAAGAACAAAGGTGGGGGCTTTGTAATTCCTGATTTCAAAATGATACACAACTATGGCAATCAAAACCATATGGCTGTGGCAGGAGAGCAGGTGTGCAGCGCCATGGAAGGAATCAGGGATCAAGAAATAAACCACACAGATATGGTCTACTGATGTTTCACACTGGCGCCAAGAACACAGTGTGGAGAGGAAGTGCAGAGAGCAGGACAGCCACAGCAGGAGAATGTAATTGACCCCTTGTCACATGACACAGAAAAGTGAAATCAAAATGGACATTAGACACAAACTGTTGGACTAGAACACAATCCAGGGAAAAGTGTGAGAAACGACTGGGGGTGCACTGCAGTCCCTGAGAGCAGAAGTGGGGTGCACTGCAGTCCCGGAGAGCAGAAGTGGGGTGCATTGCAGTCCTGGAGAGCAGATGTGGGAGTACACTGCAGTCCCAGAGAGCAGAAGTGGGGTGTACTGCAGTCCCGGAGAGCAGAAGTGGGGTGCACTGCAGTCCTGGAGAGCAGATGTGGGGGTACACTGCAGTCCCAGAGAGCAGAAGTGGGGTGTACTGCAGTCCCGGAGAGCAGAAGTGGGGGTTCACTGCAGTATCAGAGAGCAGAAGTGGGGTGCACTGCAGTCTCGGAGAGCAGGTATGGGGGTGCACTGCAGTCCCGGGGTGCACTGCAGTCCCGGAGAGCAGGTATGGGGGTGCACTGCAGTCCCGGAGAGCAGGTATGGGGGTGCACTGCAGTCCCGGAGAGCAGATGTGGGGGTGCACTGCAGTCCCGGAGAGCAGGTATGGGGGTGCACTATAGTCCCGGAGAGCAGATAATGGAAAACCACAACTGTGATAGAAGAGCAGCCGAAGATGAACAGAGTAAAAGGTGACAAACACAGGAAGAGACATCACTTGTGTGTTTGTAGGGCCAGACTCCAAAATACACAAGACAATCCAACAGGTCAAAAGTAAAACACAGAAACCAAAGCAAAAGCAAACAAACAGACAAAACAAAAGCAAAACAAGAAACCCCAATTTTAAAAAGGGGCAAAGGACCCACATAGGCATTCCTCTGAAGGACAATACAAATTAGTCACAAGGATAGACAGGGAAATGCAAATTAACAAACCAAGCTGTTGGTGAGGTGTGCACTTTAAGGAACACCTAACGTTTGCACATCCCTGCTGCAGATGTAACCCAGTCAACTGTGTGGACTATCATGACACAGCAAACTAAAACAGAACTTCTATATGCAGCCATGCCTCAACCGAGGACATGTGAACTTGTCATAGAGAGAGTGGCATGACTGTGTTTAGTGTTGTGGCTCTTACACGGCACAAATTCAAGTAGCCTGTGCCTATCCCTGAAAGAGTGGGTAATGAAAATGTGGTGCAGACTTGTGCATAAATGTTTAATAAGAGGGATGATAGCGATAGATAATAAGCAAGTAGGCAGATCATACATGACAGATCCAGATAATATAGATCTGTGGTTCTCAACCTGTGGGTCATGACCCTTTGGGGTTAAATGACACTTTCACGGGGGCTACCTGAGATCATCAGAAAATATGGATATTTACATCATGATTCATAACAGTAGCAAAATTACAGTTATGAAATAGCAATGAAAATAATTTTATGGCTGGGGGTCACTATAACATGAGGAACTATATTAAATGGTTGCAGCATTAGGAAGGTTGAGAAGCACTGAGATAGACAGGCAGATAGATAGACAGACAGACAGACAGACAGACAGATGATAGATAGATAGATGATAGATAGATAGATAATAGATATACAGATAGGTGGTAGGTAGATGAATAACAAATGATATCAGACAGATGATAGGTAAATAATGGCAGATGATAGATTGGATTGATGAGAAATACACTGATAAGTAGATATAGAGCTATGACAGATATGCAGAGAGATGGAAAGATAGGGATGATGGATATGATTACATAATAGATGATTAATAAATAGGTATATGTCTGATATTCATAGATGATAAATAGGAAGGCGACAGATAATGGAATACTGAACAATTAAAGGGACATTCTGTCGCTGATACACTGTGAATGAACCTGGAGACTCCGAGTTAATTGAAATAAGCCAGACAGGGAAAGACAACTCCACCCATCTTGCTTAGATATGGCTTCTTCTGTTTCTTTGGTTTTGGCTTTGGTTGTTTGGGGTTTGTTTTTGTTTTTGTTTTCAGATAGGGTTTCCCTGCATAGCCCTGGTTGTCACTGTAGACCAGGCTAGCCTCAAACTCACAGAGATCCACCTGCCTCTGCCTCCCAAGTACTGGGATTACAGGTGTGTGTCACCACTAGAACTTAACAAGTCAAGTTCATGAACGCTGGGGATAGGAAGCTGTTGTTAGGCTAGGAGGTGGGGAAGGGGACACGCCATCCAAGGACATGATGGCTGTTGTGCAGGATGCTAGTGTCCAGATGGTAACACCCCAAGACTATTGCACACTACCGTTGTTCCACTGCACTATCTAATGTACTATTGTTCACTACATTTGAAGTGTGCTGAGTGTTACAACAAACCCCATGACTGTGTGCAGAGACAGACCTGTTAATTAACTCATTAAACTGCGTATGCATGTATCAAAATATCACATTCTGTACCTTAAATTTAAATGCCTTTTGTCAAGTGTATCTAGCAAAGCCTCTAGTTCTTATCACCACAAAATATCATTACCTATTATTGAGCCACATGACCAAGAATTCCATGCTGATGGTAAAAGTACACAGTGCCGCTATGATTCTGACTCATCTCAGAATGGGAACCCAACACTTGTAGTTGGTGGTATCAGGAACAGGGAAAGAGCTAGGAAGGCTCGTTTACCTGCTGAGCAGGGCTTGGCTGGAGGATGCGCATGGGCACTGCCTGCTAGTAAAAGGCCCTCCAGAGACCCAGGTGCAAGAAGAACTCGAGGAGTCCAAGGTAGACTGAGGTAGACTGCCCCGTGCTCCCCCCCAGAGACTGTTAGTAAGACAGACTCTGTGACGCTGGAGATGCGCTGCAAGCAGCCTCGGCCAAGCTGAGGGCAGGCGTACAGCACGCCGGGCAGCGTTCTGAGCGCTGCAGCCCACCCGGCGCAGTTGGCATTGAGATGCACAGAATGACCTGTCCCGGCGAGCTGCAAACCAAATCTGTACATGTTCCTGTAACAGGCCTAGCCGGTGAGCAAGAGACAGGAAGATGAGCATGGCGAGAATCCGCGGAAGCATGGTCGCAGTGCGCTCACAAGGAAGGATTTGACTAGGGAACTGTTACTGAGAGGGACAGGCCTTGGTGACGGACTGGATACACGTGGGAAAAAGCCATGGCATCGCTAGTTTTCTGACCTCATGAAGGTTCTGACAACTAGCAGTCTGGGAAGTCTTCTGATCCGCAGGAAGAGCTAAGCCACTGAGTAGCCTGCGTTCTCCTACAGTCATGTTTGGGGGACCTGCACCTCGGATTTGAACGTCATCCCTCTGTAGACCACAATCAGTTAAGTGTGAGATGGTGACGCTTGTATATCCAGATTTATTGCTGTTCTAATCCCCAAACAGAGTGGGGTGTCCTAGATGCGCATCAGCTGACAAGTGGGCAAAGAGATTGTGGTACATACACACTGTGCAGTTTTATTGAAACAGAAAAAACAAATGAAACAACAACAAATCCAAGAAATTCTGAAATTCACAGG
>NC_052057.2:42476681-42549181 GCF_903992535.2 Arvicola amphibius | reverse complement strand
AAACAAGCGTCTGACCGATGTCCAGCAGCTCCTGTGATTTCATTGCTCTTCTAAATGGTTTCTGAACGAGTTTAAGATTCTGGAAGGTTGATCTTTAACATTTGTCAGTGTAGGACCTGCTCTTACAATAAAGTGAGTTTTTAGAGGTCGCTGGAAAACAGCCGGCCGTTTCCTCAAAATGTTGAACACAGGGCTACCACACAAATGAAAATGAACACTTCTGTGTCCTACCTAAGAGAAACAAAAACCTGGCCCATGCAAGAAAATGTGCACAGTTAGTTGTTCATAGCAACATCATTTTTAAAAGTCCTAGCCAAACAGTAGAATATTACGCAACAATAAAAAGGAAGTTCTGACATGTGTTACATGGTGGTCTTTGGAAACACTATGAAGCAAGTCTCTGAGGACCGCCTGTTCATACAACTCCATTCATCTGAAACATCTAGCATATGCAAAGATATAGAGAAAAAGTAAATTAATGACTACCTACGACTGGGGGAGAAGGAGGGATTAAGCATCTAGAGGCTAAAGGGCGTGTCTTGGTCATCGTTCTATTGTTGTAAAGAGACATTGTGACCAAGGCAACTCCTAGGGAAAAAAAGCATTTAATTGTGGGATGGCTTACAGTTCACAGAGTGAGTTCATGGCCATCATGATAGAAAGCAGGCAGGCGTGGTGCTGGAGCAGAAGCTGAGAGCTTTCCATACTGATCCACAGGGCTGGCAGAGAGAGTTGGATACCCATGTGAGCTTTTGAAATTTCAAAGCCCACCCCAGCAACACACCTCCAACATGGGCACACCTACCAATCCTTCCAAACAGTTCCTCAACTGGGGACAAAGCATGCAAATGTTTGAGCCCTTAGGAGTGTGTGCGTGGCGGGGGGGGGGGTGACTCTCACTCAAACCACCACAGTGTCCTTGACTTCCTTGGAGGTCGGGTGAGGGCAATGCCCTGGTATGAGACTGGCAGTGGTTGAATTGATGGAAACTATTAAACTGAGTTCCTAAAGGAGCTAATATATTCCCGGTGGATTACATCTCAATAAAGTCCCCCCTGTCTGTCTGTCTGTCCCCCCCCTCTCTCTGTGTGTGTGTGTGTGTGTGTGTGTGTGAGAGAGAGAGAGAGAGAGAGAGAGAGAGAGAGAGAGAGAGAGAGAGAGAGAGAGAGAAAGTCTTCTTGCCTCCTGTCTGGGGATCTATACATCTTTCATTCTCATCCAGAGCCCTGGCTGTAAAGACACCCAGAGAGTTCAGCTCAGGTTACCGCTTTTCCTCTTAAATAAAACCTAAAGACGTGTGCCTAGTGGGAGAAAAGGAAGTCCTGTCCTCAAGTTCCACCAGCTCTTGGGCAGGGTGAGAGGGACATGGGAGAGAGGATGGTGAGAATTGTGCTGGAGTGATGTGAGAGTCCCCTCTGTGTGCTGTGATTACCATTAATGAATAAAGACACTGCCTTGGCCTGTTGATAGGGCAGAACTTAGGTAGGCGGGGAGGACTGGACTGAATGCTGGGAGGAAGAAGGGCAGAGTCATGAGACACCATGGAGCCACCACCACTGGAGATAGATGTGCTGAAACTTTGCTGGTAGGCTATGACCTCGTAGTGATACACAGATTAATGGAGATGGGTGAAACTGAGATGTGAGAGTTAGCCAATAAGAAGCTAGAGCTAATGGGCCAAGCAGGGATTTAATGAATACAGTTTCTGTGTGATTATTTCGGTGGTCTGGGCAACCTGGAAATGAACAAGCGGGCCCTCCCCCAACACTGGAGAGTACCAATGGAAGCCAGCCAGTGTCTACCCTCCCTAAGCCCCTCCCACGGCATCCAAGGGAGGCCCACAAAACCCGAACAGCAGACCGGCCTGTCTGATCTCACTCCTGGAACACCAGAATTAGATCCATTTGTTAACTAGGTTGGTCTGGAAGAATTTGTTGAAATTCTAGCTTTTATATATACTTTTTCTAAAATGTATTTTTGGTTTTAATCATGCATTGCATGCCTGACTGCTGTGGGTTTGCATACTGTGCACATATGTGCCAAGCTCACAGAGGCCAGACTTTCTACATAGGTTCCGGCCTATGTGGCAAGGACTTTACCAAATGAGCCAGCTCCCCATCCCTTGGAAGATAGGTGTTTGACAGGCCCAAATCTTTCTTCTTCTGAAGATCTACCACAGGCAAAATATCTTGGTGACTGGTTTCTCTTTCTTTTTAAATTAAAGCTTTTTTCCATATTTATCGATTGATGGACATATTGATTGATTTAGTATGAGGGGTGTGTGTGGAAGTCAGACAACCTAAACAGTCAGTTTCCCCTGCCAGTTAGGCACATGGGCTCGAACTCAGGTCCTCAGACATGGTGGCAACAGCCTTTAGTCAGTGAGCCATCACTCCAGCCCCTAGAAGAGATTCTTGTTCTTGGGTTTACCTGTTCTCTGTATGACCTCAGTTCTTTGAATGGCTTCATGAAAATCAGGTGGTGAACTGTGTAGTGTCTGCTCACAGTCAAGCAGGATGGGAGCCATGTTGTCAACAAGCCACATGCCCAGCAGAAGCCCACGCCACACCGTAAGTTTTCTGTGTAGAAATTTCTACTGGGTCCTTTTACATCTTCAGTTTCTTTCTTGACCGTCCTTGTGTTTCCCCTTAGACCCTTGAGTGTACTTGTAAAACATATAGTTGATATTTCTGCTACCGTCGACTGATTTCATCATTTCTGACCACATTTCTATTAGCTGATTTTCTTTCCCATGGTTCCTTTTCATCTGACCCTTTTTCTACATCAGTGACAATGTGAGACATTGTGGTGTTCTACACATATTCTGTCACATACTGGATTTTGTTGTCTACCTTTAAAGAGGATTGGGTTCGTTCCAAGGCTCAATGAAGCCTCCCAGGGATGAGCTTTCTTGAGGACCATTCAGAGAGGCCTTTCTCCTAGACCTGAGGCACCCTGGGGACTCTGGACGGCTGCACATGTGAGGACTTCCATGCATACGATGGGAGCAAGGTCTAGACTTGGAGGACTCGAGACAACATGGAGCTATCCTTTCTATGTCTGCTTTCCCCTGGTCTTCATGAGTTCCGCTCTTTACTGCCCGCCCCCATGCAGCCTCTTAACAGTGCCCCCTTCTCCAATACTCCGCCCCCAAGCTCCAGCAGCCTAGGTGTTCCTGAGCTCTGATTTGTCCCGTCAACACCAGGAAGCCACCAGGTTGCCTTTGGTTTCCCCTCCCTGCTGGGCAGCACAGTGTCATTCCTCCAGGAAGAACTGTCAATCACCAAAGCCACCCTCCACGATGTTCCACCTGTCGCAGGCCACAGTCTTAGGGCCAGGGGGATGGTTCACAGTCCTGGCTGCTCTCCCAGCACCCACACGGAAGCCCGTCATCATCTATAAGTCCAGTCACACGGAATCTGATGGCCACTGTGGGCACTGCATGCATGTGGTACACAGACATGCATGCAGGCAAACATCCATCCCCACAAGATTAAAAAATAAATAAAAATCTTTTTAAAGCTTTTTTATTCTAATTTTTGCTGAATCTCTGAAAATAGTTGATTTCCCAGTTATGCGCAGTGTAAAGAAAGTTCTCGCAGCAGCTAATTTTTATGGGAGGAAATCAATCTATTTCGTTAATATCATTTAATGAGAATTCATGATTATAATGTCCATCTGGTGTCACATCCAGCACAGCCTCAGAGAGGGACCTGCCTCGGGTGGTGCGGGAATGGAGAAAAGACAGGCACAAACAGATACACCGACGAAAAGCAGAGGTCAGACAGCCTGGACTCTCAGGGGACAAACGGCGGCACCCTGGAAGCTCAGCGGGGTTATTACATGGAGTAGCGCGAAGGGGCAGTGCTGTTGACTATGAGGAGGCAGCTTTTATCACGGAGCAGGTTTTGTAACTCAAGTGAAAGCATTCCCTGCAGGAGAGCAGTCTTTTGGCCATAAACATCCAAGGCGGGGAGAAAGCTGTGGTGGACATTTTCCACACACACCGTCAACACAAGGACCAGAGGAAGCCTCACCCCGGGAGATGGCTTTGCTGTTGCTCCATGGATCTGAGGCTCTGGTGTCTGTGACATGGCTGACTCCTGTCAACACACACTCACTCATTTGGGAAGTACAAGATGGCGCCCTGATGTATACACATGTGCCTGTGGTGGGATGAGTCTTCATACATTGCATGTGTGCAGATGCGCGTGTACATAGGCACATGTGGAGGAAAGTCTCTTGTGGTGCTTGTGCAGTGACTAAGTCAGGTGGGTTGGCCAGCCGGCAACCTCCAGGAATCCCTAACCCGCCTTGCCATGGTCAGGATCACAGGCTCTGCCATATCTAGCTCTGCTCTTTCCTCTCCTCTCCTCTCCTCTCCTCTCCTCTCCTCTCCTCTCCTCTCCTCTCCTCTCCTCTCCTCTCCTCTCCTCTCCTCTCCCCTCCCCTCCCCTCCGCTCCCCTCCCCTCCTCTCTTCTCTTCTCCTTCCTTCCTTTCTTTCTTTCTTTCTTTCTTTCTTTCTTTCTTTCTTTTTTTCTTTCTTTCTTTTCCTCTCTCTCTCTCTTTCTCTCTCTCTCCCTCTCCCTCTCTCTCTCATTTTAGATAGGGTCTCCTGTAGCCCCAGTTGTTCTGGAACTCACTATGTAGACTAGGCTGGCCTTGAACTCACAGAGATCTGCTTGCCTCTGTCTCCCGAGTACTGGCATTACGGGCATGAGCCACTGAGCCTGGCCCAATAGGTTCTAGAAATTAAATGGGTCTTTGTACTTGCATGGCAAATTCTTTACTACTGGCTGATCCTCTCACCTGCCCCTTGATATATGTTTAATAACAGATAGGCATCCATCTGGAGAAAACACTAACCTAGTTTGGAAGCTAGAAAGGACATTGGAGCCTGTGGGGCCTGATCCACAAGCATTCAGGTTCTGCCTGAGGGACCATGTGGTGACCTTGGTCTCCGACTCCTACCCAAATCAGGTGAGCCCCCTCTACTTCCCATTATCTGGACTCTATGGTTTCTCCAGTTCCTGCCCTTTGCTGTGATCTAACGCCCTGCTCCTCACATCAGTATTTTTGATAATGCTGCCTATTTTAATTCCCCCTAGTACCGGATGTGCAGTAGTTTCCTCCAGAATTAAAACTTTCTTGAAGGTGAGCTTGTTAAAACCTAGTATGTTAAAGAGTAGGTAAAACTAGAGAATGTTCTAAAGCAGCAGTTCTCAACCGGGGGTGGGGGGGGGCCACGATTGCCAGAAAATACATTTCCAATGATCCTTGGAACTGAGACGCCACTCAGCAGCAAAATTAGCAGTTATGAAGTTGCAATGAAAAAGAAAGGTCGAGAACCATTGTTCTAAGGGGAGGTGAAACTTTCCATCCTGCAGGGAAACCCATTAGAATGAGGAAGTAAAGAATTCAATAGCTTCAGAAAAGCCTTTAAAATGACCAGACACACTAGGCCCCTCAATCCTCAGGCTTATATATGTGCTGGGGACTGCTGAGAGACTCTCAGACAAGCCGAGCTGCCTGGAAGAAGCAGAGACCAGTTGCGGTCCTTTGAAGAGACTCCGAGCAACAGAGCTACCTAGAAAGGATGCTCTCCAACATGTCGAGGGGCCTGCAGATTGTGCAATGCAGTCCAGGTTTCCAACGTCCGTGGGCTATCACTAATGCTCAGGTGGGCTTTGGAGATGTAGCTATCTTTGAGTCATTTCTGGTCCTGTAATCCCTCAGCCATATTCCTTTAAGAAAACTCAACAAAAATCATTGCAAGTTGGGCTTTGGTGGTATCAGTACTCTGATCAGTCATTGATTATCTGGGATGAGCAGACATTGGTTTGCTCAAGGAATAGTGACACTCAATATAAATGGCTCCTAAGCATGGGCCGACAGAACCAATGAGGAGCTAGGGGAGTGACTACTCCCTGTCCTGGTTATGGGTAGCACCCTCATGAAACCGAGGCTGAAGAGCCTCAGGGTGGGTCATCTACAAGGCAGAATCTGTCTTGTCCCGCACTGCTTGGTCCTGAAAACCTGACCGGGACAACCACAGAGGAAAGAAAGGACAGACACATATACAGAAAAGCTGCCATGAGGTGACCTGCGCCCCCTCTGATGGGGCCGTACCAACTGTGAAGCAACTGCAACCCCCCACCCCACCCCCCACCTGGGTTCCAAAACGCAGAACCCACGGAAGGAATTTGATAGTAAAGAGAGAGAGAGAAATAAGATAAAGATAATTAAAAAAAATAAACACAAAAAATAAGTATTTGATGCTCAGCTCACAGTATCAGAGAAGATTTTGTTCATATAAGAGTTGATAAAGGAAGTCAGCTATGGTGGTGCATGCCTTTAATCCCAGCACTTGGGAGGTAGGTATATGGATGTCTGTGAGTTCGAGGCCATCCTGGTCTACAAAGCAGCAAGGACTACACACAGAGAGACCCTGTCTAAGGAAAATAAGGGAAAAAAGTTAATAAAGGGATGGATTTATCAGAGACCTGGGGACCAAGAAGGAGCTGTAGAGGCTATGCTGAGTCCCATGTTAGGACACAACCTTTGGAAAGTGAGGTTTCTACAGACCAGGATTACTTAGGTCAACTGTGAACAAGCTCTGTAAGGGGCTAAAACAAGGAAAATTAGATAAAAGGGAAAGAGCCAAACATGTCACTTAGAGACAAAAGCGGAGTCCCTAGGAAATGGAGCTATAAATACCAGGTTTGGTTGTGATGAGTCTTCAGGAGACACTGCAGGGCTTGCTAACAGAGCACCACCATGTGCTCAAAAGTAAAGGCCTGGGAAGGCTGCAGGCAACTCCTACTGCAGCTCCCCATAGCTCAGTGGTCCTCACCCTTCCTGGCACCCCGACCCTTTAACACAGTTCTTTGTGCTGTGGTGACCCCAATCACAAAATCATTTTTTTGCTACTTCATAACTGTACTTTTGCTACTGTTATGAACTGTAATGGAAATACCTGTGTTTTCCGACGGTCTTAGGCAATTCCTGTGAAAGGGTTGAGTCCCACAGGTTGAGATTTGCTGCCAGAGAAGAAGGCGGTCTCCACTGATGGGAATCTCCACAGCCCCTTCCCTAACAGTGACCAGGGGCAGGTGAGGGCCATGACAGAAAGCCCCAGCCTAAGTTGTAGATGTATTGGTCTTCTGTTAATGTTAAAAAATATATTTAGTGGCTGAAAAGACTGCTCATTGGTTAAGGGCACTTGCTGCTCTTGCATAGGACCTGGGGGTTCAGTTCCCAGCACCCACAAGGATGGCTCACAATCATCCATAACTCCAGTTCCAGGGAACCCAATGACTAATCCTGAACTCCATGGCTATCGTGCACCCACCTTGTGCCCATCCACACATGAAAGCAAAACCCTCAAACACATAAAATAAATAGATGTTTAAGAATTTAAAAAATATTTTAGAGTCAGTGGATGCTAGAAGCAGGCTTGCCTCAGTTCCTGCCTCTGCCCCCAAAGGTATCAAGGGCATTAAGCATCAGTTAGAAAACATCTAGGCCAAATAATACAGGCAAAAGGGAGTAAGCCTGATGAGGGGTAGGCCCATTTCCTCCCACTAAACTATGTGTATTTCTCTTCCCATCACTGAGACTCTTCACCCAGACAAGGATGTAAGTGCAGGCGCAGACAGAGAGACGGCTGACTGTTCCTTCATTGGCCTAGGCTAGACTCAGCAGCCAGCACCAGCTACATTAAGTTTATCAATGGATAAACAGAGGTCCCATATAAATACTCCAGGGTAAAACAGACAGATAATTGATGCCAATGAACAAAATAATTTTATGCTACGTTAGGTCCTGCTAACAGTTCAGTATCTCCTTAGCGGTGAACTTCTATGATCACCTCACACGTGTTCAGAACAGATGACAACGAACTTGCGAAGTGCTTCATCAAGGTTCTCTCCACAGTCCCACCGCAGCTCCTTACCGGATGGCGGGTCAGGGCTTTGCATTATTGTCCTGTCCACCCTGTAAAAGGAGGTCTATATTTTGTACAGTTCAGGGAATAATGCTGCCAGGTGTTCCCGTGGGTCTTGCCACATTGCTTAGCATAATCAAGACAATCCCCACAGGAATATCCCGTGTCTTAGAGTTTCTATTGCTGCGATAAAACACCATGACCAAAAGCAACCTGGGAAAGAAAAAAGTATATTTTATTTTAAAACTTATACTGCATCATCCAGGGAAGTTAGGGCAGAAACTCAAGGCAGGAACCTGGAGGCAGCCACAGATACAGAGGCTGTGAAAGAACACTGTTTATGGCCTTATTCCCAACAGCTTGCTCAACCTGATTTCTTGTAGTACCCAGAAACACGGACCCAGAAGTAGTATTGCCCACAAAGGACTGGACACTCTCACACTAATTACTAATTAAGAAAATGCCTTACAGGCTTGCCTACAGGCCAGTCTTGTGGGAACACTTTTCCAATTGAAATTTTCTCTTCCCAAATGATAGTAGCCTATGCCAAGTTGACATAAAGGCTAAAAATCACACCCAAAGACCTCTCTCAGTACTGTCTGGTGATTCTAGTTCTATCAAATTGACAACTTACACTCGCCAGCACACTGGACACTGCCTCTCTGAGCTCTCAGCCTTAGTTTCTGAAATTCAAGTCTATTGCAAACAGTTCAAATCTGGCCCCATTCCCAACAAGCACTCATGAGCCTGACACGTTTAGAAGGAGAATAGAATAAATAGTATATTGGAAATAAATACATTTTGTGACCTTATTTCTCCATAAGAACTAAAAATGTTTATGGCATACTATATATCCACATGTGGTTCCATAATTACACTTCAAATTCTTATGCCATAATTTAAGTATTTTGACACCAGCTTAACTTCTTATGAAGTGTGCCATCCCCAAAAATTTACCTTGCATTTATTTTATATTTTACATAAACTAAAATAGATTAAACCATTGAATGATGATGTTGTACTATTAATTACGCATGCCAGCATATAAGAAAACTCCCCCATATCTAAATCAAAACCAAATGTAACTTTCAATAGGTGCTTCATTCACTTTCCTAAATTAAGTTACATATATATTGATTTCTTCTAGCACAATATGTGTCTAGCTTTATTTTTTTACATTTAAATACTCTTCTATAACATTGATTCTAGGACTAGAGATGCTGGCTGAGCATGTGCAAGGCCCTAGGTTTTATCCTCAATACCACCCCCCCAAAAAAAAAAACAAATAAAAACTACATAAGTGTAGATCAAGATACTCAGTTTATGTAAAGATTTACAGTGTGACTCCAGGTTTGTTTGATATATAATATCTAACATGTTTGAGGATTTGCTGCTTTGATACATGTTGTGTTGTTAAGTGGTTGGTATAATCGAGTTAGTGTACCCGTCAAGAACGTAGGTACCGTGACTGTGTTGGAAACACCTGATTCACTCTTGCATTAGCGACTTTTCTGTTGCTCTCATAAAACACCATGACCAAAAATACAAATAAAAAAAAAAAAAAAAACACCATGACCAAGGTGACTTCTAGAAGAGTTTATTTAGACTTACGGTTCCAAAATGGGATTCTACTGCAGTGGAGAAACCTGACAGCAAGCAGCAGGCATGACCAAAGAAGCTAGAAGCTGAGAGCTCACAGCTTCAATAGAAAACACAAAGCAGAGGAAGCAAACTGGAAATAGGGTAAGGTTTTAAGTTCTCAAATCCTGATCCTAGTGACACACTTTCTCCAGCAAAGCCATGGCTCCTAAACCTACCCAAACAGCACCACTAACTGTGGATTAAGGTGCCTAAGGCCATGGGGGCATCCCATTCAAACCACAACAACTGCCTTAGCCAGTGTCCAGTACACTAGAGAGGACTGGGAGCTACCGTCACCTCAGCACACACTGCACTCCCAGAAAACTATACCCATGACCAGCACCTCCCGGTCACCTGCCTCAGCCCCTAAGAACCACCATTCTACTTCCTGCTTTGGTGACATCCATACCATGCAGCACTTGCCTCTGACTGACGTCACTGAATATAATCTCAAGGGTCACCCACACTGTAACATGTAATGGGAATCCATTCAGGATTCATTTTTGAGGGTTAATGAACTCCTCACTCTCTACCTCCTTCCTTTATTCTTTCCCTTTGTATGTGTATTTGTGAGGAGAGAGAGGGAGAGAGAGAGAGAGAGAGAGAGAGAGACAGAGAGAGAGAGACAGAGAGAGAGAGGGAGGAAGGAGGGAGGGAGGGAGGAAGGGAGAAAGGGAGGGAGGGAGGGAGAAAGGGAGAAAGGGAGGGAGGGAGAGAGAAAGGGAGGGAGGGAGGGAGATTTTCATTGTCATTCAGTCATTAAGATACTGGTCTCTCTTCCACATCCCGGTCAATGTGCTGCAGTGAACCTAGCCATGTAGATTCCTCTTGCAAATGCTGGCATCATTTCCTGTGGATGCACAGCTAGAAGTAGTAGTGGGTCATTGTAACCTTTGAGGAACCTCCGTGCACTTTTAGATAATGGTTGCACGCTCCCAATCCCACTGACCGTATACAGTAGCTATTCCAACAGATGGGAGGTAGGGTCCATCACACTGGTTTTAGCTGCATTTCTCTAACTTCTCTAAGTAATGCTGAAGATCCTTTCACGTGTCTATTAGCCATGTGCATCTTCTTTGGAAAATGCCTAATTTTTATTCAGGTTACGTGTTATCGTCCAATAAAGTCGTTTGAGTTCCTTATACAATTTTAGGTATCAACTTCTAATAACTGTCCACTTTTGCTGATACAACAAGATACCTGAGGTGTATACTTCAAATAAAAGGAGACCCCAGGTGATAGTGATGTGCGTGCCTTTAATAACAGCACTTGGGAGACAGAGGCAGGTGGATCTCTACGAGTCTGAGGCCAGCCTGGTCTGCAGAGTGAGTTCCAAGACAGTCAAGGCTACACAGAGAAACCCTGTCTTGGAATAAAAAAGAAAGTAAGTCCACTGTTTCTGGAGGTGTTTGTTTTTTGTTTGTTTTAGACAGGATCTGCTTTACAACTACTGGCCCCGAACTCTCAGGCATCTTCCTGCATAACATCCCAAATGTACCTCCATGACAAGCTAACTCACGGTTTTAGAAGCTGATAATCTACCAAGCAGCCACATCTGTTTAGCCATGTGGTGGATGACATCACAATGATGGGAACAGGAACTAGTGAGATCCTATGACAAGACAGGAAGCCAGAGGAGCCCAGGAGCCAAGCTTGCCCATGTTATAGCAACCCACTCTTGGAAAGACTCTGAGCCCTTCGGAACTGTGTCATCCTTCCTGAGAGTGGTGACATCAAGGACCTAGTTATCTTCCGTTGATTTCCACCCCGAGGTCCTATCACCTTACAGCATTGCCACTCTGAGTCAGCCCGACAGCACATGACTCTTTGGGGACACAAACCATGTCCAGGCCATAGGAAGCAGCATGCTTCTTAGTGGTGGCATAGACCTAGAGCCTCCACAGACTTGTGGCAACAAACATGGCTCCTAGTAGTAGCTCTGCCATGAAGATAGACTCTCAGAAAGCTAAGGAATAGGGCAGAGCCAGCCATCAAAGCCACAGCTTTAATCCTAGCCATGCCATTTAGCAGACTAAAGACTCATGTGGTCAGAAAAAGATAAAGATATATGTAAAGACAGAATCAGATGGAAAAAACCCTCTAAATAGTTTACAGTATGTTTAAAAATATGCATAGGCATGGGAGAAAAAAGAAAACGGATAGAGAAAAATGCTTTAAAAAAGAAATAGAATAATTGTGTGAGGTGCACACCTTTAATCCCAGCACTTGGGAGGCAGAGGCAGGTGGATCTCTGTGAGTTCAAAGCTAGCCTGGTCTACAGAGTGACTTCCAGGACAGCCAAAGATATATAGAGAAATCCTGTCTCAAAAAAAAAAACAAAAAAAATCAAAATAAAAGTAAAAATGAGTAAAAAAGCCATGTAAAGATGGAAACTACACAGTGAGTCTGGACACTGTATATTATCGTGTTGTCTTTGAATTGCATAACTGCTGAGGAGGGAACAACAGCTGCTAAAAGATTTGATTATAAATGCTGCTGGATTAATCAACGTATATATTTTGGAAATGCCTTGACTTCAAAAGATACATTAAGTCCAAAGATATGTTACTTTGGAGAAGAGGTTTTGCTTCCCCCCACACACAGGAAATGAGAGGTTGTGGATTCATTCTGGGTTAAGAAAAATCTGGTTTGATCAAGAAATACCCCCTGAAAAATTTCCACTGGGAACAGATGGCTCAAATGATCCAATGGCTTCCTGTTGTTTGCAAGATGTAGAATTCAGTTACCTCTCCAGCATCATGTCTGCCTGCTTGCCGCCATGTTTATCACCACGAAGGTCTGAGCCTCTGAACTGTAAGCCTCCACCTCACAGCACCTCTGTTGCAGTTTCTTCTGAGTTCTACATCTAAAACAACTTCAAGACCACTGGCTGAGATGACCCAGCCTCACAGAATGCTCCAGTCAGGACTTGGCCATAATCCTACATTTTCCCTTCTACATTAGGTCCCCATAAGATTATCAGTGCCCCCAGTCAGCAGGAAGTAATCTAGAAAACTATACCCACATTCCCAATGATTATGAATGTTTGTCTGTACTATGTTGGTTACAAGTTGTTATGGATAATGATCAGAAGAAAAGCTAAACAAAGGAGGTTAGATTCAGATTTTTTGCTGTGAAAAGAAAAAAGGGGAAATGCTGTGGGATAATGCTCTTGTACACTGTAAAGATTTGTCACATATACTGGTTTAAGAAAATGCTGATTCGCCTGTAACCAGGCAGGAAGTATAGGCAGGGTGGTCAGACTAGGAGAACTCTGGGAAGAAGAAAGGCAGAAACACAGTTGTAAGCCAGACACAGAGGAAGCAAAATAAGAATGCCTTACTAAGAAAACTTGTATCTATAGTTAGCAGAAACCTCTGTTGTCTGTTCAGTCCCTGGACTGCTGCTGCCATGAGGACCAGCTTCCAGTAGCTCAAGGGCTTGAGGGGAATGAGCCAAGTAAGCAGACAATAACTCAACTTGACTTTTCTATCTGAGGGGTTAAAACTTAATTCTCTGAGGCCATCAAAGGGGGCTAAATTTAACTCTCTCAGGAAGGCAAAAATGGGAAACACACACACACAAATATACACATTCATCTCCAACATGTCAGGATCTCACCTAGGATGCTGATGAATGGCAAGCCTTCAGCAGGTCAGAGAAACTGAAGAGATGTAGAGCAGGCTACTGGACAGACAAACAGACACACAAGGACTTTTCTGAGGACCAAAGCTTAATTATTCATTTTATTATTCTTTCTTGTAACATGAGGGGCTGGCTTGTGGGGTTTCTGTCTTCCTACCAGGTACCCCACAGCTGGCAACTACCTGAGAAAATCACACAGAGATCTCCATAAATTATAAAACTGATTGGATCATTAGCTCAGTCTTCTTATTAGCTCTTGTACCTTATATTAACTCATTATTCTTATCTATGTTAGCCATGTGGCTCAGTACCTTTCACAGAGGGGCAGATCACATGTTGCTTCTTCAAAGTCTGGGCAGGAGTGCGAAGGGAGCTTCCTGCTTCCCAGAATCTCATCGCCCCACCTCTACTTCCTGTCTGGTTGACCTGCCTATACTCCCTGCATGGCCAATCAGCGTTTATTTAAAACATGTTTGACAGAATACAGACAATTCTCCTGCACCACTTTCTGTTGCTTGTTCTACTCTCTTTCTTTTCTGTTGTGGTTTTCTAACCTGATGTTTTCCTTCTGTCTCTCTTGATGTCTTCCTTCTAGCTTTTCTTTTACATCTTTTTTGGTATTTTCCTTCTGTCCCCCCACTCCTTTTTTCTCTTATAGTTTATATACCCCAGTAGAATCTTTCAAGCAATATAAAATTTACAATGTGGTAAATTTTAAGTGAATAATTGCAATAAATACAAGTAAAAAAAAAACAGTATGTTATCCATATCCCTTACATGATTAAACATTTTATATATTACAGGTGAAAAACAAGTTGTCCCAAGAACCCACATAGATTCATACCCAAGCAACTTGTTATAGATTAACAGAGTGTAAGCAAGCAAAGTATTTTTCTCAGCAAGTTTTTTCCTGGAAGACTACATTTTGCAGTTACAAAGAAAAGACCAATCATTTATTAGTTATCTCAAAAGGTAATCTTATAAAAAGTCTTAAAAGAATTGCAAATTCTGTCAAATTGCAAATCTAAACTTTTACCCATGAAAAATAACTCTACTTTAAATTTTAAATCCTCAGGACGAATTGTGGTTGTTGTTTTTTTTTTTTTCCTCTTTGGAGGCCCACCACCCAGCTCACAAATAAATACACAAAGTCTTATTATTTTTTGTTTGTTTTGTTTTATTTTTTGATACATGGTTTCTCTGTATACCTTTGGAGCCTGTCCCGGAACTAGCTCTTGTAGACCAACCAGGCTGGCCTTGAACTCAGAGATCCACTTGCCTCTGCCTCCTGATTGCTGGGATTAAAGGTGTGTGCCACCACCACTGCTTGGCTCAGAGACTTATTCTTGTGAATGCTCAGCCTTAGCTTGGCTTGTTTCTAGCCAGCTTTGCTAAATTAAATTATTCCATTTCTCTTTAACTACATTTTGCCTCAGGGCTTTCTGCTTTTCTTTATTCTAGATTATTTTTCTTTCCTTATTCAATGGCTAGCCCCTGGTATTCTCCCTCCTCACTCTGTTCTAGATTTCTTCTCTTCTTTCTTCTTTCTGCATGACAGAGCTGCCTATCCTTTCTCCTGCCTAGTTATTAGCCATTCACCTCTTTATTAGACCAATCAGGTGTGTTAGGCAGGCAAAGTAACACAGCTTCACAGAGTTAAACAAATGCAACACAAAAGAATGCAACACATCTTTGCATCATTAAACAAATGTTCCACAGCATAAACGACTGTAACACATCTTAAACTAATATCCCACAACAGTGCATACCCATTCATCAACAGCTTATATCAGGAAGCCGAGGGAAGAACTGGGCACAATCACCATTGCTGATCGCCAACTCATCAGCTAACAATAACCAGGCTGCTTTGTTCTTGTTTCTGACCTTAATGAGCTCCTACTCAACTATGTGCTTTTCTAAATTTTTGATTGTTTTTCTATATTTTCTATTTCAAAGCTATTAAAAAAAATCTTAGCCTAACCAAAGTCATTATTTAAAGCTTTGTTTCAGCTATGATGCACACTGAAACCTGTGACCACATCTCCCAACATTAAAAGAATGTGAGCTAACTTAATTTCTGGGACTCAATCGTTTTTCTTAATTATTACCGTAAGCCACAGTCTACATGGCTCCTCAAGAAAAACTAGCTGTGTGACATTTCCTTGTTCTATTTTTTCTATTACACAGCCCCTGTCTTATCAGGGGTGGGGGTGTAGGTGGAGTTTTCTGTCCTGGCAGTAGCTCCCAAATTATCACACAGAGACTTATTAATTATAAATACTCAGCCAATAGTTTCGGCTTGTTACTAACTAGCTATTTTAATTTAAATGAAGCCATATTTTTATCTATGCTCTGCCACATGGTGGTACCTTTTTTTTTAAAGCACAGCATGTTCATCTCCTGCTTCCTCTGTGTATGATTGACAACTCCTCATGACTCCGCCTCTCTTCTTCCCCATATCCTCTCCTGCCTAACCTCTTCCTGCCTAGCTACTGGCCAGTCAGATCTTTATTAACAATGAGAGTAATACATAGTCACAGTGTACAAGGATTATTTCATAGCAGGGGGCAACACTTTAAACAGTACAGCTTAAGAGGAAATCCTCTTCTTAATAATTCACAGGTAAAATGCCCAGCAGAACAGGATATTTTCATGAGATAATCACATTATCTTAAGGCCAGTGGGATCAACACACACACACACACACACACACACACACACACACACACACACATTCACACTATACCAGATACCAGAGAAAAATGGTAGCAGCAAATTCTGGGGCCAGGGCTGTCGGGGCCTTGCTTATCTGAGAGTCACCCATCCGAGCTTTGCTTCCTGTTGGACCCGGTCCCCTGAAGTCAACTGCCACCTGCTGCTCCTCTGACATGGCCACTCGCACTGGACCCAGCTGCTATGACCCTTTATATCTCAACCTCTTGGTGCTTGTGGCCTACGAACTGTTCATTGCTGCCAAACCCCTCAGTACTCCAAGTGAGGTAAGAGCTCAGTAAGTCTCTTCGAGAGTGGGAATGTCCCCATCAATGAGAAGGACGCAGACTCACTACAATCTTAGCGGAAATTCAGGGCCAGCATTGTGTCTCTGGGCACGGAGCTGTGCAGCACTGGAGGAGAGGATGTGTTTGTCCCATTCGGTGTCCCTTCACATTTGTTCCTTTCCTCCCCCCTCCCACCCCTCTTCCTCCTATAAACTCCTTGGCTCCGAAAAAGAAACTCTCATCTTTCTGTTTCATTCAAAACTGGCAATCATGTGGGGGAATGAGGACTAAAAACTCTTCTCCTATTTCGCTGGCATTGTGCCTGGATTTTAATACAATCATGATTCCATTTCCATGTATCAAAGTGTGCTAACTAAAAAAAAAAAGTGTTCTACACAATTATTTTATTCAAAGAAATAAAGAATCTAGAAGAAGTTTGCAGGCTACAGTGCAGTTCAGCGGAGGAATATTTATCTAGCATGTATGAAGCCTTGCTTTCGAGCCCCAGTATTGTAGAGAAGAATGGAAGTGGGGTAGAAGTGGAAGAAGTGAAGGGAAAGGATCCCTTCCAACCTCCCCATTTACAAATGAGATTTGGAGGCAGAAGAGCAGCTTAGCAACATGAAGCTGCCAACCCAGCTTTAACCGTTGCATCCACTGAAAACTACCAGGTCTCTGGGAACCTCTCCATGACAGTGCTGTCATAACTCAGCTGCCTATTGGTTCTAAACTCATTCCTGGGTGCTGCTCATGTCTCCCTCCGTGAGCACAGTGAAGAGCAGCACACAGTACTGGACCCACACCATCAGATCAGAGGGCTGGAGTCCCGAGTCAGCCGGCAGTACACCAACCATTAAAATCATAGTCATGTAAGGATGCAGGCAGATCTTGGCAAAGCTTGGACGCATTTAGGAGAAAAAGTCAAATTTGGATCCTTGGCAGCTTTCCTTTAAGGGAACACCATGACCATGTAACATAAAACTGTGTCCTCAATAACTGAGTGGTACTGTGGATCAGGGAAACTGGGGACAGACTAGCAAGCAGTCACTGTCTCTGTACACCAACAGAGTTTTAAAGACACATTTGGGATTCCACGGAGTGACCAAGGTACTGGAAAGAATAGCGAGCCCAAACAAGAAGAATAATTCTCTTTTGCAGATGCAGATTAGTGTGTCCTGCATCACTTATATTTAAATGCAAATTTCGAAATGAATCACAATTTCCAAATAGCAGATGGTAATTCAGGTAGATGCACAATCAAAAGAGGGATCCGCGTAGTTCACTCAAAACTCTTTTTAGAAAAGGGGAGTAGAACAAAGTTCATCCTGCTACTGTATGTTTCAGGGTGCACTGAAACTTCCGACTGCAAGCGAGTTTCAATCCTCCCCAAGCTCTAGCCCAACCAGAATACTCTGGATGCTTCCTGAATTTATTCAAATGATTACAGAAAACCCAAATCAAAACCATTCCAAAAGAGGGTCCTCTCCACTGGGTGGTGGTGGCGCACGCCTTTAATCCCAGCACTCAGGAGGCAAAAGTACATGGATCTCTGTGAGTTCAAGGCCAGCCTGATCTACAGAGCAAGTTCCAGGACAGGCTCCAAAGTTAGAGAAACCCTGTCTCAAAAAACCAAACAATGAACACACAAACAACAAAAAAGAGGTTCCTCTACAGAAACAGCCAGGCCACATGAGGGAGCATTGCTTCCCTTACCAGAAGTCTTAGGCCACCCTTATATCCATCAAATGACACTTCATTTTCCTAGAACTTCCTGATCGAATTTTAACTAGAGAAATACGACAATATGACAATCATGACCTGGCACAAGGTGAACCGACAGGGGCCACAGCTTTGCAAAGCAGACCTGGAGTCTGGCATTAAGAGGAATCCTGGTTAGCACCGTGTGAGGAATATTTTCTCAGAAAGATGATATTTAACTTCCGTTATCATTTCTTTGCTTGTAAACCAGACGAGTGATCAGTTGGAAATGTTCAGTCAGCTGTTTCCATGGGCTGAGGACCTGCTTTCAGTAGTAGGAAAGCAAAGCCGGAGTAGTTCTGACACGTAGCCATCCACACCACTCAGTCGGGCAAGAGTATTCAGCATTGACCATAACTTGAGAAGGTGACTGTAAGTTTTCCTTTTATTTTTAAATTTTACAAGCCACACAGAAGAGAAACTATACACCTACTAGTGTCTTGACCTTACATGTTCAGCCTCTAGAATTTAAAGAAACATATTTTTATTGCATTAACTCCCCTGCCTGTGGAAATCCGTTATGGTGGTACTAGAGAACAAAAACCCATCAGACACTCGCTAGCACTCTCCTTACAAGGTGGTTTTGGAAAGTTTAGCATAACCTCTACCATTTAAAAAGTAAGGAACTGTCTCCACAAGCAATGCTTGGGACACTACTCACAAAATGATGGAACACTTGCCTAATGCTGTACAGAAAAAGCAACTCATATTAGATCAAAGACAGAAAACTACAAAATCCCTAAAAGAAAACCCAAGGCAAATTATTCATGACATTGGCTTTTGGTTGTGACTCAAAGGCCCAGGTAACAACAACAAAGAACCAAAGAGTCAGAGAACTTGACTTTACAAAGTTTTTAGAATACTATGCTCAAGACATACTAGCAACAGAGTCAAAGGGCATCAGAGAGATGGGGAATTAATAGAAAATCATGTAATTGATAAGGGACTGATACCCAGAATACATAAAAAACTGAATCTTAACAACAAATAAATTCCAACCCCCCAAAAATGGGTAAAAGATTTGAATAGCCATTTCCCCAAAGAGGTGCGTGCATGTTTATCGAGCACATAAAAAGGCATTCCAAATTACTGATCAAGAGAAACTCAAGTCAAAGGTACGATGAGTTACTAACTCATACTCATTAGCACGACTACTATTAAATAAAACCAGAAAATATCAGATGTGGACAAGGATGCGATCCATGACTCTCCTCCGCCAGCGAAGTTGCTTTGCAGGAATGTAAAGAGGTTACCTTCCCACTGCAGCGGCGAAAGGACTGAACTCACTCACGCTGGACAGAAATCTGTTGAGTTCACACGGTCTCAGAGTTTACAATCCCTGATCATCCGGTTCCACTGTCCTGGATTTGTGGTGAAGCAGAACTTCAGGGCAGGGAACACAGAGTCTTAAAGCAGAGATGAATTATGGCCAAGAAGCAGAGAGAGAAAGGAAGGAACTAGAGACAAGGACCTGCCCGGTGTAACTATGATTCAGCTAAGCCTCCTCTAGTACCAACAGTCCACTACTCCATGACCTATCACTGATTAACCCACGGATCTGCCTTACACACACACACACACACACACACACACACACACACACGCACGCACACACGCGCACACACGCACACACACACTCACACACACACACACACACACACACACACACACGCAAGACCACAAGCTTCTGAGAGGCAGTTCAGACTCAAACCATTACAGCAATGAAAAGTATCACAGGATACATGGATTTCATTTCTGCCTACCCAGTAAAGAGAACTGAAATCAAAGTGTCAGCCTAGTTTCTGAGCATCCACGCCCACAGAAACGCCATTCACAATAGCTACATCACAGCAGCAACCCATGAGTAAACAGGAAGATAGGCAAAATATGATCCACTCATAGAATGGACCTCTGGCTCTAAAGGGGGAAGCTTAGGGAGGCCGCAGGCAAAGACAACGCCGTGATAAAATGAAATGGACAGTAGGCAAGGAAATTTCACGGAAAAGTTAGGCCACCTCAGTTTCCAAGCTTCTGCTGAGGTCACACACGCTTATATTTTCTCACAACCTAGAGGCTTCACACAGAAAGACACCTCCCCATCGCTTTCATTCTGGTCAAGAGCATTGTTGTTCTCGGGTTAACCAATCACACGCTCGGAGCAATGCATTTACAGAAGTGCTTTTGGAAAAGTAGTTAACTCGGGTTAAAACAGGAGAGAGAAAATAAACAATGAACGCACACAGCAGAAGTTGTGCTCTTTAGCGAACAAACTCATGTAGCCTAAAGAAGACCCCAAGAGCGGTGGTGGCGCACGCCTTTAATCCCAGCACTTCGGAGGCAGAGGCAGGCGGATCTCTGTGAGTTCCAGGACAGCAAGGACTGTTTCACAGTGAAACCCTGCCTTGAAAAACAAAAACCAAAAAATAAATAAATAAAATAAAATAAAACACCAAGAAAATGGAAACATTAACGTCCCTTATAATTTTTGATCTACTTATAGAGTTAACCAAGTTCTAAGCCGGAAGAAGATATCGTTGCAGGGCATGAAGATCACTCTTCTGGCTTCTTGATAGCAAAACCAGCGTAGCAAAAAAAGGCGCTGAGACTTGAGACGTGAGAGAAAACCAAATATAAAAAAAAAAACGTATTATAGGGGCTGGTGAGATGGCTCAGTGGTTAAGAGCACTGACTGCTTCTCCAGATGACCCGGGTTCAATTCCCAGCACCCACATGGCAGCTTGCAGCTGTCTGTAGCTCCAGTTCAAGAGAATCTGACAGCATTATACCAATGCGCATTAAATAAACTTTAAAAAAAAAACGTATTATAAAATATTGTCATCTGAAAAACAGCTCTACTTTCACAGGGTGGACAAAAAACTCTATAAAATCAAAGTTTGAGCGATGTTTTAACCGGAAGACTCGTTCTATGCCAGGCCTTAGACTTCCGAATCAGAAGCCCGGGGCGGAGGGCACCGCAAGTCCCGCCCCTGACCGTCCTTTCAGTCAACGCGAGTTGCTTGGTCCCTTTTGCAGCACCCTGTGCGACAGTTCCCGACGCGCTTTACGGCGCTCCTGCCGTGCCGCGCGGCGCTGCTGGAGCTGGCGGCGCGGTTGGTGCGGTCGGGTCGCGGCGGTGTGCACGGCGTGCTGTGGTGGTGTGCTCGCGCTGGGATGAGCGCGCGCTGCCCGGCCGCGCAGCGGAGTCATGGTGAGTGGCCGGCGCCGACGGGCCTGGACGTGGCGCTGGCCGGCCCGGGCGGACGCCAAGACTGACCTTCGCTCCGGCCTCCGCCGGCTCCAGCCGACAGCCGGTCTCTGCTGAAGGCAAACGCTTGCGCCTCCTGGGAGGTCGGCCCGTTAACCCCCAACAAATCCTTTACGGTGGAATTGCCTTGTGGGACTCTTGCAGTGAGCTTTGCAAGCACTGATTCCTAATCCATCAGAAATCTTAATTCTCACCGGTCTTGTTTAAACTTGAATAAGGTTCAAGTGCCAGTGGGTTAAAGTTCTCTTCGACCTCTGAAAAAGTCACCCTTCTTGTTGTGGATAAGCAGGTTGACTTACCCTTTTCTTCTTAGTGAAAATAGCACACCCGACAGTAAATTGTGCATAAACATTGCAGTGGTTTTTAATTTTTTTGAGGCAGGGTCTCACTATGTAACCTGGCTGTCCCAGAGCTCAAGAAATCCACCTGCCAGTGGCTTCTAGGTGCTGGGAGTAAATAGCATTAAAAGGCCATCGTGTACAACGTCAAATTGCAGTGTTTTAAAGACAAAACATTTTTACCAAAAAAAGTTTTTTTTTTTTCCCAAGCAGGCGTGGTGCAGCACTCTATAGAGTTTCAGCTACTTAGGAAGGAAACTGAGGCTGAAAGATCGTAAATTCATGGCCAATCTGGACAATTTAGCAAGTCTCCACCCCAGAATAAAAGGGTGGAGATGTAGTCCCACCAGTATAGCCTCTTCCACGTGTGACACCCTAAGTTTCATCCCTAGTCCTTGCCAGAAAGGGAAAAAGAACCCACCTTTCACTTAGGAAGGCTGTATTGAGTTTGGATGCAGGCTAGGTGCAATTAGAGAAGTAAAGATGTACTCTTTCCCCCCTTACCAGGCCAGCACAGTGGTAGCAGTTGGACTGACTATTGCCGCTGCAGGATTTGCAGGTTGGTTTATGGTTGGGGGTGGAAGAATAGACTGGTTATGGATTAACTTGCTTATTCTATTGATTTTGGTTTTAGGCCGTTATGCTTTACAAGCCATGAAGCATGTGGAACCTCAAGTAAAACAAGTTTTTCAAAGCCTACCAAAATCTGTAAGACAACTTTTTTTTTTTTTTTTTTTTTTTTGGTAAATGTATTGCCTGTATTTGAAGCCTGGAGCTGCCCTGTAGCCTGAATCCCACAGGTCCATGATCAGTGAGGCAGGAGTTGCAAACCTTAGGTGACAACTGGGGGTGGTGACCTTCACAGATTTAGTACCTTACTACTTGCATACTGCTAACCTGCCTTCCCTCATCTGCTGTCACGAGACGTAGGTAGCACTGCAGTGCTGTTAGATGTCCTACATTCAGACGGCACACCCTGTCATGTTAAGAATGAATCTTAACTGGGTACAGCACACACAGCTGCTGCTCTTGAGGACTTTGAGGATCCATCTTATAGACAGCAGAAATCATGCTGCCCAAGGTTAAATTAAGGTCCTGATGGCATAATTTCCCCCACACTGCCATAAAGTTGGCAGTTGCTTTGAACCAGACATGATACTCTTTTTATGAGGAGTATGGGTGACAATGGCCTCCGTTCACGCCTGGTTTTCTTAAGTCCTCGAGACAGTTTGTTCCAGTTTGGCTGGAGGAAATGGATGTTTAATGCTTATTGCAGTAGCTGCCACTAATCAAGTAAAGTACACTTGTAGGTCTTTGAAATGTACTGTTTTCTTTTTGATTTAACCAGCCTTCCATTTACTTCATTAATCTTTCAATTCAATTTCCCTTTCAGGCCTTCAGTGGTGGGTACTATAAAGGTGGGTTTGAACCCAAAATGACAAAACGGGAGGCAGCATTAATACTAGGTGTAAGGTAAGATTTTTACTCACTAGATATAGGGTAGGGTAGTTTCTATTAGTATTTTCCTGCAATTGAGAATAAGGTTATTAGGGATTTTGTCCCAAGAAAACACTGATTTTATATTGTTCAGCTCCTTCCATGAAAATCTTTAAGCCTAACATGCCTGTAGAAGTACAGGACTCTCACTGAGGGATATGTAACAGATTATGACAGTGCTCACTGCGGCCTGGAGTGATCTGCAGTGAAATTCTGCCTCCATTTGCACATGAAGTGTTGAATAGGGATTGTCAGGCCAACATCTAGGTTTTTTTTTTAAGGACTATAATTTGGTTCTGATTTAGAAAATGCATTTTATCTGTGAGGCTTATAAAGTGTTAAAATTTGACCCTTCTGTATAGTCTCTGTGTGTGATTTTAATCAAAATAACAAATTGTTTCCCTTTTCATATTAGCCCTACTGCCAATAAAGGAAAGATCAGGGATGCTCACAGACGGATTATGCTCTTAAACCACCCAGACAAGGGTAAGTAACGGCTCAGCTTTTGTTAAGCATGTTGTTGGACTGCTGTTAAGGGGATAACTAATTCTTGGCAGTTATATAAATGTCTAAATATATAGATATGAGCAGTCTCCCAGGCATGGATCACATAGTAGTCTTGTATAAATATTCACCAGATATGGTAACACACTCCTGCAATCCCAGTACTCAGGGAGGGGGGGCTGAGTCGAGAGGATCAAGGGCCAACAGTGTGAAGCGGTCTGACACCTTATCACACCAAAACAAAGGTATAATGAATAAGAGCCACTGTGATTTGGGAGTAATAAAAAAATTTAATAGCGCTTTTAGGTTTGATAAAATATCTTCCAGTAATAATCACAAATACTAGATTTTTGGTTGGCTTGTTTTTATGACATCTTGCTATGTAGCCAGGATTGGTCTAAACCTCATGACCATTCTGCCTCAGCCCCAAGTGGTGGGATTAAAAGTGTACACACCAACTCTTGGATGAGTTTTGTTGTGTATTTTTGAGTTTTGCTTGCTATATATTTATTCATAAATAACCAAGTGCTAAATTTTAATTAGGAGAAAAATTTTAAGGGGCTTCCCCTTACAGTGGGTGCTTGGAACAGAAAATTATTTGGAAACCTACGAGCTGTGTTTGCTTTTGATAAACCTCAAAGTAGTTTTCAATGATAAAGGGGTTACTTTGACTAAAAAAACGTGAAAATCAGTTGTCATGTACAAATCTTTTTTGTTTGTAGGAAAAAGAGTTTTGACAAGTTTAAACAGGACAGCTGTTTAGTATGTGGCTTTACAGTGTAAGGAATTTAGCTTGAATTACTTAAGGTCTTCTGTTCCGGATGCGTAGGTAGAGTCCATACACACATATTCTACCGGTATCCTCTTGATGCTCTTTGATGGGCTTAGGACCACACTGCTTCATCAGGTTAGTAAAACAGCAAATCTAGATGATGTTAGAAAGGGTCAGCGAGTAGCAGGAACACTGAAGCAGAAAAAGATGTAAAGCAATAGGTCTTTCTAAAACGAGCTGCAAGTCCCTGGGAACACTTAAAACCGTGTACTGTGTTCACATGTGCAGTCAGGAACAGCTTTAGTTTCAGATGCATGTGTGGGAAGGGCTAAATCCTGTCACTCAGATTTTAAAGTTTTTAAAGGTAAAATTTCTGTGTGAAAACACCTCATTTCCCATTGGTCAAATACCTTACCTGTAATTCCATGACTTATTTATAGTATCATAGTTGTTTTTTAGAAAATATCTTTATTAAGGCCTGGGGTCCTTGAAATGCAAGTAGCTTTTGACAGATTTAGAATCTGTGCTCTAAACTATGTCTCCCCCCTTTCTTCTATAGGAGGATCTCCTTATATAGCAGCAAAAATCAATGAAGCTAAAGACTTACTAGAAGGTCAAGCTAAAAAATAAATGTGATGAATTTTAAGTCCATTAGTCTATGTATATGTTTTTGTAATAAAATACCTCAGAGCTATAATTTGTGAAATGACTTGGCATCAGTGTCTTGGTATATTTTCAAATTTTAGGATTTCAGAATCAAGACTACAGTATAAGCAATTATGATTACAGATACAAACTATCTGAATATAAACATTGTTCTTTACTTAACAAAGAAATTTTAGTACTTATGTTGCTCTTCAAGGCTTTGCTCTGAGAATGCCCCACTGCAGTTTATTAAGCCAGGCAGCATAAACTACTGAAGCAGGGATTTTTTTTTGGGGGGGGGGGGGGGGAGCTCCAGGCATGATGGCCTGTTCAAGTACAAATACTAAGAGCCAGTTGTAGTGCAGGCCTTTAATCCCAGCATGTGAAAAGCTTTTGATTGTTATACTGTACATCCAAGTAACATTTAAAGGCAGATGACTTTTAGTTCAATATTTATGTAAGGACTTGTATAAATCAGGAGGTAAAATCCCTAGCTGGTGGTCCCTGTAGCATTTGCGACTTTGTTAATCAGAGCATGTAGAGGGAAACATGGTGTGTGAATGTGGTCTGGGACACTAAGGGTGCTAATAGTGGACATGTAATTAACACCCTTAATTAACAGTAAATAACAGTAAATAGCTCTATTTACTGTTATTTACTTCCTATCTTGTACCCTTGTTCAAAGTAAGTCCTTAAAAGTTTGAGTGTGATGCAAACTAGCTCCTAGAGATTTTGTGTAGCAGAAACACTCCCAAACCCCATCACACTAGGGAAGAGGCCAGGTCTAGGGGAAGGCACAATTGATTCTTACAGCAGCTCTGTTCTGTAAAGTCACTGTGATACTCAACTAGCAAATGCTGACAATTCTGTTCCTAACGGGAAGAGGTTTTTCTGAGTTTCTAGGCATACACTTCTCTTTGAACATTACTACTTAATGGATTTCTCACTTCATCAATATTTTCAACTTGGAAGCACTACAGCCTAACTTTGGCATACACAGCCTTTCTTATTTTGAGGAATACAGCACTACACCACACAGGAAGATTAGAAAAATCAATACAAGGACAAGCAGGGAACACACACTGCATTGCCCTACCTGAAGGCATGGCATCAGAAATGATCAGCAAAGCAAGGAGTGTTGATGTGGGTTTTATGTTAGCAAGCAGGTAAATGCCCTTAAGGAATCCACAGATGAGAATAGTCGAATTATGGTTTACTACTCTCTTATTTAGCCATTTGAACTAACAATAAAAATAAATTCATTCAGGGCTGCAAACATGGCTCATTAACCCTATCTGCTCTTCCAGAGGACCCAGGATGTTTGAAAAAGTGTTCCAATATGCCCACATGCTGTCACCATTAACTGCAGAGAGACTTAAGTACCTTTGAATGTCAAACGCTATGCATACCTGTTAGGAAACAAGCGCCAAAACACTGAAAGCCTTTCTTTCATACCAAGAAGCCGTTCATTCTTTGACAGTAATTTTAATTTTCTCTAGGCTTACCTTTTTCAAGCTGAAGAATCTATCTCAGTGGAAGCTCTAGGTACAATGTTTAAATGTCACATATGTTGTAAGGGCTCTTAGGAATAGGACCTATAAAAAAGGGCCTTCTCCATGCTATTGAGTGCTTAAAGCCTCCTGCACTGTGCTAAGCATTCTTAGTGTATCTCAACTATTATGTGTTTAATACAAGAGAACCAAAGTTTAGAAGTAACATGTCCATGAAGACAAGGTCAAATGGGAAACCTGCTTCTTCTCAGCCTCAGTTCCATGCCCCTAACATCTGTGACCTTTTGGTTGGAATCCAGTCATCTAAGCATGTTTCTTGGTAATACCTGCTAGGCGTCCAGCTGCTTACACATACATATCAAGTGGCAAGGATTGGAGCGTTTTGCCATAAGCTAGGCAAGCACTTGCCAACATTGTTATCAGGTATTGTAAATGGCGGTGAAGGGTTAGGTGCAGATCAGTGGCAAAGGAAGAGCTGCAACTTAGGACCAGGGATCTGACAGGAAGGCTAAATAAAATGTGTGTGCCAAACACTAAATACTGAATATTTTAACCCCCAGGAACCATCCAGCTTGTTTTTCTGAGACAGGATTTCATTGGTACTTAACTCGAACTTAACTCTTATTAGGATGGGGGCGGGCAGTAGTCAGTGAACACAAACATTCTGTCTCCACTTCCCCTGTGCTGGGATCAAAACTCTGTTGACTTTTTAATGTGGGGATTGTACTCAAACCACATTTATGCGGCAAACAATTTACTGACAGAGCTTTGTTCCCAGCCCCTAGGAAGCTATGAGCAAGCCCTATATTTTATTAAAACCATTTAGCTAATGAGTAGATGATTGAACCTGGGCCTCTCTTTCCCAATTTATCACGTTCACTTACAATTTGGCTCTCTGTCCATAGGTTACCTTTGGTGTTGACATTACTAGGACAGAAGCCCTAGTTCACTGTCTTTAGTATTTTTTCTCTGATAATGCCAAGTACACCTTAGCATTATCCTGAAAGTTAATTATCTTTGGACACCATGAATTTTTAGCAAATTCTCTTACCTTCAAGCTTTCTCCAAATGACAGGAGTACTTAAGGAAGAATGATACAGAAACTGTCAAATTTTGTAAACCCACAGTGTTATCTGAGACCCTTTCCACCTGTATATTCAGAACCAGCGAAGTACTAGGGGAAATTACAATGAGTTGCTGTCTAAAAAGGTAAAAACTAGAGCCAGTAAATGGTTCACTGAGTACAGACACTTGATAGAAGCCAGGCAAGTCCAGTTACTTGGCCTGGCTTTTAATTGAGTTAAAGGAGTGAACATCCCCCAGAATATCTTCTGACTTCCATGTGTTCCATGGCACAAGCATCCCACACTTAGAAAAACATACTTTAAAAAAATTTCAGGCAAAACCCTAAACCTGTGAACTGCCATCCAGTACAGCTTCTCAGTCTGAGTATGTCCTACCTTAAACCTTTCATACAAATGATTAAAATAAAAAGACAAGTAAGTGTTAGTAAAAATTACTAACCAGAATATAGTCTTGGATCTGAGAATTCATAACAAGTCTTTTCTGGTACTGATCTATAAAGTTTTCAATTTAGAAACCTGAGATTAAATGCCACCACCCTTGTAGTAGTTACGAGGAATTTATAACTTTGCTCAAGTCCAATTAACAGCACATTAAAAAAAAACCACAGGCAATGTCAAAAAATATTTAATAAACTCAGCGGCTGAGAACATTAGAACAAGTAACCCTGAGAATAGGAGACATCAATCTAGGCAAGATGGCTCAATGGGTGAAGAAGGTACTTGGGGTCAGCCTGGCAACCTACATTTTATTTCAGATCCTACACAGAAGTCTAGGTAATCAATATGAATTAGTTTATATTTATACCTAGTAGAAATTTTGTGGGGTTTTTTTAGGTTTGGTAAAAATGGTTTCCAACTGCAAATTTGGTAAACAGTAACTTTAGAATACGTTAAGATACAACTACCAAAATACAGAGAAAGTTAGAAATCTTTAAGTGTGGCAGTGGAGCAAATGATATACTTGCTACTTATGGCTGTCAGGCTGTGTAAGAAGGGATTCTTTTTGTGTTGAGCTTAACTGAATGTCAGGAATGGACATACCCGACATACACCATTGCAAATACTTTCATACTCACAAGGCTATGAGACATCCGGTTAAAATGCTACTCAACTCCAAAATACAGAGACTAACACACAATGGTTCCTAATTATATGGTTTTTATCTGTAACTCTCAAATGTTTAAGTCTGTGGGAAATCCTGGTCAGGTCTACCTACATTCTCAGGTACTTAGAGAAGAGTGGAAGAGAAGCTAACCCTAGTCATTTGATACAATTCTTACAGCCAGATAAGACATGGTGGCTCAGGTAGACAGCCTGGTCCCAAGCAATCACAGCACCGAAGACCTGATGCAGGAAGATCACTTTGGAGTTTAAAGCCACAATAGACTATAGACCTCTCTCAAATCTTAAAAACAGTTTTAAAAAAAATGCTACGGACACAAGTCTGTGCCAAATTAATTTTTAAAAAGGTATTATTTTCTTACAGATTACATGTGCCTCTATCATCGAGCTGATGGACAACTTACTAAATTTCTAGTGCTTTTACTTAATTAGGTTGACCAAAACAAAACAAAACCCAAAACCTATCAATAGCTGGTCATTTTTGACCCCTAAGAGTAGTAATTTACAAGGACCTAACAACCCTAACGAGCGGTGTTTCAACCAGCAGTACATACTTTCAAGTAAACACCTGTTCAAAGATGGACTATACTTGACTAGGATTAATTCCAACAGATTAAACCCAAACTCTTACCATAAAATTAACAGGGTAAAGAACAATTATAACATCCCAATTAAACTTGTTAGGAGGTAATGAATTGATATGGGGGAATCCAAGCTATAAAAAAGTAGATTAAGACTGAATGAGATATTAAAGCATGCTCTCCTTTTCAAATTCCACAAAGCTCCAGAAACGAATGCAATGTCCCTTTACTGACAAAAAACGTGCCATATTATGGTGAGGTTCCCATTTGTTTTCCTTAGCGTTCATATGCTAGACTTAAGTCTTTAAGAATTCTAATTATCTGAGCCATAAGAAAATTGGAATGTCTGAAGAGGACAAATCAACTTCTTCCGATTTTCCTAAGGTTACAACGCCTAAGTCAAATCACAGTCAGCTACAGCATTCACTCTTAAAGGTGCTAGGACTCAAGAGTAAACCACCTAATGCTTCTCACTTCAGACTCAGTGCCTCGCTATTGATTTCTTCATTTTAACTAAGTGTTATTACCTGCACTTTTAAAATGTACTTCATTTAAGCCAAATCCCTTAACTTTGTCTCAGAAGCACCTCAGGTAATTTCCCAAGAACTCACTGGATTGACGTTTGCTTAACTCCACATTAAAATTTTAGAACTAAGGTGTTTTTTTTTTTTTTTTTTCATCCCTGCTTGCACTTTTTGGGAGGTGGAACACACAAGAATCCCAGAATCCTTATCTTACCCTCCCCTAATCAATCAGGAAAACCAGATCATTTTTGACCCTCATATAATATGCACTCCTACTTCACATTCAGTTTAGGTTTACATGTAACCTCATAGGTCTCCATGCCTCAGTGCTTTGAGCTGTCAAAACCTTTCAAAATTCACTTTTGACTTTCACAATTTATAGTATGTGTTAGGCAAGGATTCCCACTCATAATCTAACCAAGGTGGCAGCCAAAGTACCAAAAGGAACCTGAATCAATGGTCCCTCTGGGGAGGTGTATTTCACTCTGACCAAGCAATCTGCAAGGAAAATAGACTGACAGTTCTTTGGTGCTGATTCTTAAAGGGCAAGTCACTGAGTGGCTATTTTCAGGTAATGAAATCTCAGCTCTTGAAGAATTAATAAATCATGCACATAAAAGCTTTTCAAATGACAAAAGTAAAGCGCATCCAGGAGTCTCTACAACACACGGAGCCTTCACAGATATTGTAACAACCACAGAAATAGACATTTATCGTTAAACTTCCAGCTGAAAATTCTTTCATAAAATTAAGTGTCCTGAAGAAAATATTTTTAATCTTTTAATTAATGATTTTCAATCACTGGTATGAAAACCTTCAAAATTATTTCCTTGTCAATCAAAAACCACATTATTGGCCTATTACTTTAAAACTGCTTATACCTTTAAAAGTTTTTAAATGAAAAACCTAAGGCAAAAGTAAAATGCTTATCTTCTGCTTCCCATATCTTCCACAAATTCCTTTAGTTTAGAATTTAATATGAAGATGTTTCTCTAACAGCAAAGACATATATTTTCTAAACCATTTAACAGTAAAAATTAAGTGTTAAGACTTTAGAATAAATGGTTAGCATTTTAATACTAGACTGAGGCAGAATAAGTGCTTTTGAAAAGCAATCCAAGAATGCTATCTATTCTAGGTCTGTGACGTAATCCTTCTTCTTTGAAACAATTGGCATAAAAAGTAGAAAGTTAAAATCAGCAAATGGAAGATCAAAGTTTATTTACTACCTGCATACAAAAACATATTGCACATCAAACAACCAAGATCAAAAAGGGGGAAAAAGGAAAAAAGGGGAAAAGAAAATGTGAAAGATACTCTACTAAAGACTAAACATGTAGTTTTTACAGAATAAACCCTCTGGAAATTGATCTTTTCAGTAGTTCAGGCTATGAATGGACATGACTAATCAGCTTAGTGTTTCAACTAAAGCTATGTTTGATTTTTTTTAAATACTGTACACTTTAATAAATAAACCAAACAAAGCCTCAATGTAGAACAGTCACTGCCAATATCACCCCGTGTCCCTGCAGATGAGATAACATATGTATTCCAGTGGTCTGCAGACTTGCCTCTACAAACAGCATTTAAAACACATAACAGACCAGTTTCCAGACTAAACTAATGAAGAAATTACAATTCAGTGCAAAATATTTTAAACTGCTTCATTCTAGTTTTCCTCAGGTGAAGAAGTGGTTGCATATTATTAAAAATGTAACAAAAGCAGCTAATGCTTTCATAAAGAATATTACGTTAGGGACCCCACCCCACCCACCTCCCATCTCTGCCATATTTTGAAAACAAAATAACATTTCCTATAGCCAGCAACTTTTTTTAATGTTACATATACTATTCTCAAGGCACATCTGATGATATATTTTTAACACAGTAGGTGTCAAAGTATGTTTAACATATGATTTCTTCAGGATCCCTCCCCCTTTCTGAATTCCAAATGGAGGAACTGAAAGTGCGATGTAAGACTGGCGATCCGAATTCTATCTTTGGCAAGCTTGTACAAGCACTATTGTAACTGTAATGTAAAAGAACTGTAAACTAGGAACTTCCTTCAGTTATGAAACACCATTCAGGACTGCTGCTTCTTGAGTGCTTTCTTCTTTTAAGTTCTTAGTCTTTTCTTCTCCTGGAGTACGCGGTAGTTTAGGAATTTCATCGCCAGAAGCGCTAGTTGGACCATTTATTGCCTTTTCTGAAGGACCATGCTCTTCAATCACATCTTTTGCCTGTCAAAGGGAGACAACTTTTTCAACATCTTTATAAAGAAATCTGTAGCCGAGGAAGAAAATGACTACATAAACATTAGCTTAAAAAAGGATAACTTTCATATGCCATACAGAAAGCGTATTAAACAAATGCCAATGCACCCCAGTCTCAAGGGTTTTTAAACTACATTATCTCTAGTACTTATGAGTGCCCACATCACAGAAACCATCGGCACTGTTCAATGAAACCTGTACCTATAATTTTAGACCACTGGGAAGCACACCATATAAATGGTGCAAACAGTCAATACAGTAGGTAAAACAATCATCCATTTTACTCACCTTTCAAAACTCCTATTTCTGTATTAACCACTGAAAACATTTAAATGAATTGAAACTTAAAGGGTCTATTCCCACTACTGACAAGAGCAAGTCAAGTAAATACTGCCGTGCTATCTATGTGGCCAGTGTCTCAGACTCAAGCATGCACATCTTCACTCAGCAGGGGCCTGGGATAGAACCAACATCTTCTTTAAATATCTTTCAGGTGAAACAAGTGACCATACAGTAATAAGTAAAAAATAATTAAGTCTAAGCAACACGAAATAATAAAACAAAAACCCTACAGGTTAAATTCTCCTTACCATTTCTTTCTTGTTTTTAGCCAAAGTTTCCCTTGGGAGGTTTCTTTGTCTGCTCTGAGACTCAGCTCTAGAAATATAATCTGCAACTGTGACTGTTAAAGATGAGAAAAAAATTACAGGTGTTGAAAAATATTTCTAAATTTTATTATGGATAAGAATAATTTCACTATTAAACTAAACTAATGGTGGGTAACCCAATTTCAAAAATTTACGCTGGGTACCCACATCTGAACAAAAGCATAGCTTGGGAAAATGTGCCTATGATTTTAGTGCTGACATAGAAAAATTCAAGCTGGAACTTGAGGAAATCTAGATTGAAGTCCTTTTGTTCAAGAAACCAGCCATCTCCTGGTTGAGTCTAAGACTGTGAGATGAATTTGGTGTAGCAACCCACCACCAAGAACAAACACTTCACGACAGTGTTTTAAGTACAGAGTGGTGTTTGCAGTTATTAGTGTGCGTGTCAGGGGAAGATGTTGGCACAAGTCATGATGGGATAGTTAAAAATTTTAATGTTGTATCTTTTTTGGTTGTCCCTTTGGCCCATGAAAAACGGCACAATTAGGATATTGAACTGTGGTATTTGTGGTTTCTTCCTAACATTTCATGCTAGACATAGACAGCATTTAAACTATCTGATGTTCAAATTTTAAGAAGTACAGGTAAACTAAGACAATCCTAATGTGGTTAGACACTTGTCAGGGTGGGAAAGGAACAGAGAGAGTAAAAAGAGATGCTGTCCCATCTTAAACATAAGATAATCACATTAAGTAATGAATTAGGAAGCAAAGTAAACTCTATCATGCTAGTAAATGGCCTCTGTTTATTAGTTTATGCACTGACCTAAGAACTTGAAATTCAGTGTTCTTAATTTGGCATAATCATTTTCTATTACAGTCTAATTTTAAGAAAAACCCCAATGATTAAAAACTAAAATCAGATCAATTTAACATTATTTATAAAGCCACCATATCTGGGGAGAATTAGTTTAGAGTCATACTACATGCAGCTAACAAAACCATTTAATACAATAAAAGGCTGAATTGTATTTTACAATTCATATTAATAATGCATATACTAATGTTAAGTTTGGAAGAACTCTCTAGTAATTCATTACTTTAAGTGAACCTTAAACATAATTAAGCATTATGGATCAAGACTTATTAGAAAACTACATACATTTCAAATCTAAAACTGCTTTTCTTCCAAATTATAAGGAATTCCATAGGCTCATTCTGAAGCCTACTGCCAAGAACTTTTAATGTTTAGCAATATTCCTGGGAGATTAGTATAACCTACTCATTTTGACTATTATATTAGGGCAATAGAACTGTCTTGAAAATGACCGTAACCACGGGTGGGGGAGCCTTCCAATGGATTATTTTGTTTTCATAGTGTAGACTTCAGTGACACCTGGAAGAATGCATCAACTTCAAGATGCTGCTGCACAGAAAGGCATATTGCTCAATGTAAATGTGTGCAAACAGTTCTTAGACCCTTTCACCTAATCCTACAGAATGAAAACCTTGACGTAGTTTTGAGTTCAAAGCTAAGTGGCACTTAGTTCTGTTCCTTGTCCCCAAACAAAGGGAGCCAGTTAAGAAATTTGTTTTATAGTTCTTATGGAATGCAGCCCCTTAAGTTTCAATAGAAATTGAAATTTCATGGAAAAAAATCTAGGCAATTTTGTGGCATAATCGGGACCCTGTAATTTCCTGTGTTGACTTAAGAATGAGTGGATACCTCTGCCTCTGTAAGGTCTAAGTGTAGAAAAGACCACTCAACAGTTAATTCATATAGAACAAAGAGCAACTAAGAATTTTAGGCAAAGGAAGAACTACTATCAACTTTGTGTGAAGGCTATCTCCCCGACTGCTGTGACACCAAGAAACTTTGGGAAAATGGGTGGCTGGACAGAAAGGAATTTGGTAAGAGGAAACACAACGGTTCCCAACAACAGGGAAATCAGATCAGATGTATGCAACAGCACCCTGCTGTCAAAACTCCAAATCATCTCAGTTAATTCCAGTCAAAAACATCAAATTCGTTTAGAAGAAATTTTGTTGGATGTTTTTATGTCTGTATACTTAGCCAGGATCACTAGCTTAAGTTATGCTGAAATGTATTCCAGGTTAATGAGCTCATACTGATAGCCTGAATTTTCGTCTTTAAAAGGTTGGGCCAAAAAATACTCATTGCTTTGCCACCTTCAAAACTGAAATTAATGACCTCTTCAATTAAAATACTATTCTAACATTAAAAGGGGGTAGAAGAAATATAAAGGCAAAACAAATTCTTTGATAGTGTTTGATTTTTACATGTCCCTCTATCTTTAAAACACAAATTCTTCAGATTAGGAAATAAAGCCCTTACCTAGACTTCCCAAATGTCTTTACAACCTCTATACTTAAAGTTTTATGATTTACATTATTTGTGGGGGAGAGGGAGACACATGAAAGACCATGTTTTGGAAAGAATGCAAAAATTGGTTAGTTTGAAAGGGGTTTATTTCTACTGCACACAATTTCTTCATGGTGAATACACAGTGATTCTCTGTACAATAAGAAGTGAACTGTTTTCAAAATAATAAAGACATAGCAAACAAGTTTCTTTCCAGTTACCAAAACTTGTGACAACATAAAATACTGAATGAAACTAAAGTAAAAACTATTTGAATGATTAGTATGTGTAAAGGAAAACACACCACACTACAATAACACAAGAACATTAACATGCACCCTCTTTTAAGGAAAAAAAGACACTTCTACATTTTCTTTTTAAATTTTGAGGATTTTAATTCCCATCAAAATGAGGCGCCCAATCTAGATATAGTAAGCAGGCACCATGCAAAACTACCTAGTTTTGCCAATCAACCTCAAACACAATTCACACCACAGTCCCTGAAATGGCAGTCCCCATCTTAAGGTTGAGGAATCTGCCAACTGCAGTATTTCCATGTAAGAAATAAAGACACAACATTAGTTCACTTAGGACTGGATCTAAACATTTATACTGTGAAGGAAGAATGCATTTTCTTAGCAGTGTCATTAGTTGAATAGCTTATGCAATGCAAATTCTGAATGTATATACACACATGTGAACATGTAATTATATTTAGAATGCAGACACATGACATTTTTTCATGCTTGTGGCCTGACACCAACAGGCCCACTCAAGTTACCTGGCTGTCTATCTTCTGCCTGACCCCTGAAACGACGCCTGCGGCTACGATTGCGTCGCTGGGGTTTTTTTTCACTATCATCTGCAATTGCAAAGTTTACCATCAACTATTCTGGCAAAAAATAACAAAACAAAAACGAAAAACTTCTTTCCTTATTTAAAAAAGGGAAAGAAAAACTTTTAGTTAGACATTGAAGGTAAAGCATACAATATCGACATAGGATTATATATACATTTTTGTAGCATAAAGCATTCCTCTCTGGAAATAAAGAGGGCTTTAACCCATAATAAAACAAAATGCCATACATGACCGAAACTACCGCTGTTATTCAGAATAAAAGATTTCTCTCCAACATATTTTGTGTTTCAAAGTTAACTTCATTTTAGCCCCATAATAATTAATGCTCACTCTTTGCATCTCCCAAAGTGTACCATAATTATTCAAAGGGGGTGCTAAAAGAGTTAAGTTTTATCTGTACGCAATAAGATCAACTAAATATTTGTACTGATGATTAAATGGTATGAATGGGCACTTTAATTAATCCTCCCAGTTTCAGATAGTTTGACAAATATAAAAAATAAGACACCCAAGACAAGCAAGCTATCTTCCCTATTAAAAGGAAACACTAAAAAACCATTTGTGAATTGCATACGTAAACAAAAGCCTCATCTATTATCAGTATAATAATACAATCACACACACGCGCAACTTTTCCCTAAATGCTTACATACCTAGCCCATTTTCATTTACTGAGGCTGTATCAGATTCAGTCATTCCATCCATCAGAACAGCATCTTCATCAGTCCTTCGTCTACGAGACCGCCTACGACGGTTAGTACTGTGATGAGATTCGCTGGCATCAGTGTCTGCAGTCTGATCTGATTCTGTATTATCAAGTAAGCTGTATGGATTGCTGTCTGGATCTTTGAGCACTATATTCATGTCAGAGGCAAGAAATATTCATTTAAGAGGGCTGCAGTTAAAATACTTGATTTACTGAACTACATCAACTAACCATACATAAACTCCAATCCCCCCAATATAAATATAGGCCTGGAGTTTTCTTCTTATCACTAATTTACCTGAAAATTATTAAGATGAATAGGTGAAATTTTAATGGTAATAAAAGAAATTGTAAAGCAAAAGTTTAGGTTATTTTTCAGCTTTGTAATGTTTTCTTTGAATTGTTTTAAAAATATAGTCAGATCTCTATAGCCTCAGAAAAACTACAGAAGGAGATATAGCTGTATTAAACAGTTTTATTCCTGCATAATTTTTTTCTTACTAGTGTCCCTCAAACTTAAACTACCTACACAGCATTTTTGCACAGAGGTAATCTAGAGATAATGTAGAACAGTATGTACAGATAATGTATTAATATTGTATAACCTTTCATAAAAGATTTAAAAAAAGACATTTGTGGAGGTTACTGAGACCAATCCTCCAGAGATACTGAAGGATAACGATATCAGAAAATACTATCTAATTCTGACATTCACTCTTTTCTTTTCCTGGACAGGGTTTCTTTATGTAACAGCCCTGGCTGTCCTAGAACTCACTCTATAAACCAAGTTGGCCTCGAACTCATACAGATCCGCCTCTGCCTCTGCCTCTTGAGAGCTGGCATTAAAGGTGTGCACTACCACTAACCGGATTGACATTCACACTCTTAATCCTACCCAGAGGGTAGAGAAATAAAAATGTAGATAAGTATTCAACTATTATGTAGTGATTCTGAGAGCCTTGTTTCTCTTTACATTAAACTGCTTGTGAACTATTTCCAAATAAAATTCAGTAACTGCACCCAAGACCTAATATAATAAAAATCAGTTAACTATGAACTGAAGCAACCAAAACAAGTCTAACACAGGTATCAAAGTAAATTAGGCTTAAATAGTAACTGTTATGGAATAAAACATCCTAACAGAGTTAGGATGTTAACTTGCATCATAACTCTGAAAACAAAGTGTTGCGTAAAGTTACAAAGAAAAGAAAAGCACCTCTCTTACCTATGTGCATCTACTGCTCCCAACACTCAATTACAGAAGGAGTTCACCTAGTCACCATTACTCTTAAGTTTCCTTTGGTAACAGCATCTTTGCAAAAGATGCTCAATTCATCTATTAATCATAAACACTAGGTAAAATACATTCATTTTGCATGTCCACAAAATATAATAGTATAATAGTATATATTGTACATTTTAATACAGAAATTATTTTTCTGTAAAAACTAAGCTAAACTTTTCTAAATAAAACTAAACTTAGGGCCCACTGAAAAGTGGGATCCAATTAGAGCTAAATACACATCCTCCATTTTATGCCGATTTGTTCCACTGTACGTTAACATGTTTGGATTTTTTGGGGTGGGGGGGGGAGACAGAGTAGCCTTGGCTGTCCTGGAACTCACTCTGTAGACCAAGAGATCCACCTGCCTCTGCCTCCCAAGTGCTAGAATTAAAGGTGTGCACCATAATGGCCTGGCTTTAATATGCAAAGGCTAATCTTCTAAAAGATTTAAAACATTAAATATATTAATATTTTCAATGAGGTATTTAATCATGAAGTATGACCTTCTTAAATGACAAAGAAGTAATGCTATTGTACAGTGCTTTAAAATAATCTAGTCCATATTATCTCTGGAAACCCTCTCCTCTTGTCACTCCACTCAGAAAGAGCATTCTGGCAACTATTACCACCCAATGGTAAAAACAAAAGACATCAAATATCCACAGCCAAGAGATGCTTGAGCATATGACATCTTTGTCTCTACACTGTATCTGTGAACATGTGGTGTGCCTATGCACACCCAAATGCACAAGCACCCACAGAGACCACAAGAGAGTATCAGAAAGGCCTGAACTGGAGTTGCAGGGCTGTGAGCAGTGGGTGCTAGGACTTTACTCCTACTTTACACCAGCTATAACTGTTCTTAATTGCCGAGCTGCCTTTCCAGCCCCTCCATATTCCTCTTTACAGTTCAATTTCTCAGAAAAATAAAACTGAGTTCAGTGTACCCTTCTCTCTGTCCTCAAAATGTATCAAACAATTCTTGGGGAAAATTACCTAATTACCAAGGACCCCAAAGCAAAGGAAACCAGTCAACTGAAAGTTCTGACCTACATATTCTTATGTAAGCCTTCTCTCCGAATTAATCTACACAAAATTTCCTATATTAATTGCTACAGTCTACTATTATCTCTAAGATAATAAGCAGAATCATAAACTTCCAAAACTGTTTGGCTCTGAGGGAAGAAATGATTTTTGTAGGGTTATACTGTTTACAAAGCATGAACGCTGACATAGTATGTAAAAGACTACCAGAGCTGATGGAAGATTTGCCACCACGTGGTCCACCACGACCTCGACCCCCTGAAACACTTCTGCCTCTTCCTCCTGGGCGTCTCCTGCTGTCTCGCTGATGCCGAGTCTCTCGGTCATCTTCTCCTGCCAACGACCAATCACTCAGCTCATCTTTACGCTCAGATTCTGTTTCGGAGGGGTTAGACAGCTCAGAATTTGTACCTTAGGAAAAAGATAGTATGTAAACCGATTAGGTGCACATACACAGATGCTTAAGTATCATGTAAAGTAAGCACAGTTCTGAAGAGAGCCACATTAAAAACTTTAAATTTAATATGCAATTAGATTCTACAATTAGAGGAAAGGTACACGACGAAAATGTAATTAAAGTCAAGGTTTTTTTGCTCATTTTTATATCGATGGTCTAAAATCAGTACAATAAATGTTACCCAATACCTAAAATAAATTTCATCACATCCAGAAAATTTTTAATTTTAATCAATAGTCTATTATTACTGACTTGAATGTATATTTTTCTCTCACATTTTAGTATCTCTAAAATCAGAACACTTTAAGAAAGATAGTCTTTCTTAAAGCTGGAAGTTCTGGTTAGCTAATATACATAAAATGTTTTACTGCTGCCTCAGATTAGCATAACAATGATTCTGAGAAAACAGTTACTACCTAACAAAGAATAAGAGAAACGGGACCACTGAATGAAGTTCACATGACTAATCTCATTCAAAAATAGTTGAGTTCTAAATTCGTACCAATTTAACTGAAAATGGAACCTTTCCCCTTCTCTTATTTCACTGAAGTATTGTCTGTCTGTATCATGCCACATGCTGCTGTTCTCAACATTCTTCTATGTAGATACAACTGCTCTATGCCAAAAGGCAAAACTTCATCTTTATCCTATCTGTGTCGTGCAAAAAATTCCCCGTTGATGAATGAATTTGTTGAATGAAGTACCTAAACATTGGTTGTCTTTAAACTCCATGAGTTTAAAGTTAAAATTAGTAGTAAAACCCTAGTCCTCCTTAGATATTAAAATGGAAATAAGGTGCAAGGAATAAAGAAGTCTACCAATACAAATTACAGAGGAAAAGAAAAAACATTTTAGAAAAAAAAAAATCCAGTTTATTTTTCTCTCTTAAGTAGTTGTTAAGAATGAAAACATCATGGAAGGGAATAAAGTAACCATTTAACAATTATTTGTCCAAATGTCAAAAAGCATTAACTGTATACTATAAAACTGTCAAAATATAGACAATAATCATTTCACGAGTAGTAAAACAAATCTGTGTTAAAATGTAAAGGAGGTAAGCCTAGTAAACTATTTTACCTTACCCAAGGAAAAGAGCAAAGAAATCACTCCTTAACATACACCCAGTATTTATTTGTGAGACAAACATTACGAAACACAAAGCTGTTGATGAACTGGCTAATACTCAGGTCTTTTACAATCACAAAGTCAAGTATAAGGTTCAAGCATGACATGAGGAGATTGTCCTAAAATATCTAGGTGGTCCCCAAATATCTCATAGGTCCTTAAATCTTTCTCACGCTATAAAGATGACAGCATAAGAACCCTGTAGTCACTGGCATTTTAAAAACTATAGGCAGGTGGTCATAAGCCAAGAAACAAGTCTTCCTAGAATCTGGAAATGACAAGCGAGCAGGTTCTGTCAAACTTTCAACAAAACAAAACACCTACAGTCCAGGTGATGTGTAAGAGGTTAGCCAATGAGGCAACGGTGAGCTTTATGATGATAATGCTGTGCTGCCCACAGCTCTAAGTTGCTGTAGATTATTAGCTACTGTTCTGCTGGAAACAATACAGACATTACAAACTCTCAATGTTTGACAGTACAAGCAGGATACAAGGAAAGAAATCCCAGAAAAGCTTTTAAAAATGAGCCATGACAATCACAACTTGTTTTTAGTCATGATCAGGCTTTTCTTTTAACTTATAACTACCACTTTTATCAAGACAGCTCCCATCACTTTAAATGCTAATGTGCTAAAAGCTTACATTAATTATGTCTTATCATAACCAAGATTAAGATTCAAACTAAATTTAGCACGACTTTAGAAATGGTCTACTAGTAAATGTTTCTTATATTTATTACTGTTTAGTCCTTCTGATAAGAACATTTGAATTCCAACGTTCTTCTCTTAAGTTACTTCAAGAAACATGTCTCTAGTTCTACAAAGCTAAGTCTGCCATCTACTGAAGGCTCTGTATAGCGTTCTCCAACCCAAAGGATTCCTTTGCCATTTTCCCATACATTTTACTGTCTACTCCTCATTCATTTACCAGAATAATTCCCTCATCAATAAGCAAAGGCCCCAGACACTAATCAAGCTGTTCAATGGCTTTTCTCACTCTTGCCATACAAAGCCACATCTGATTATGTAAATTTAGCATTAAAATGTAAATATACCTGATTTCTATTTAATTACTGTCATTAAATATACTTCTTGGAAATACAGCATTAGCTTACAATTCTCCATCTATTACATGGTGAACATATATTTTTAGAATTTTATTTAGAACTTCAATGCTGTGTTAATGAAAACGCATCAAGAAAACAGGATAATGGAACATAAGGTTATACTGTGAAAGAGAAGGGATACTTAGCCTTGCACCTGTACAACAAATGAAAGACAATACAGGCTTACAACTCTAACACCATTAGATTCCTCAGTTAAAAAATCTGGATCTGAACCTGCATTCACCTCTACTTTCTGTAAATATTTCCTGGCCTACGTTCACAAGTATTTCCTCAAAACAAGATTAACACAGGGAGAAGAGAACAGAAAAGGAAATGAGGAGGGATGGGCAGAAGGATCAGGTCACTGCTATGATCCAAGTCCAAATGGAGAAAGATGAAACAACTCCAGAGCTAAATAAGAATAAATGAGAATTTAAGATTAGAGAATTGTTAATGGCCATAGGATCCACTGATCTTTTCTTACCCAGGTTAGGCCCCAGCTTCAAAGTGAAAGTATATTTTATAAAGATGTTCATTATGAAATGTTAATTCTCTTTATTAGCCTTCATCTTCAGGCTGCTACACAAAATAGTTTACACAAGGTGTGCAAACACTCAAAGCTGCCAAATCAGCAAAGTTTATTTCAAAGCTGTGGAGACTTACTGTATATGATGCTGAACTAGTCATCAGTTTAATTTTCACTTATGTTTCATTACAGGTAGCAGTATCATACTAACATTCTACAGGAAATGTATGTCACCACACTATTAAGAACACAGGCCCTATACCCATTCACCCTTTATTCCAGCTTTAAATTATGCTTTGTTTTCTGTTTCTATGCTATCTACCTTTCACCGTCAATAGTATGTAACAGTAGTAACACACACCTCAGAACTACCTTTCACCCTCAAAATCAAACTAGAGCTAGCATGAAAATATGCACAGCATCTAAACTAGAACACTACTACACACTATTAAAGAAATAAAACAATGTTCTTTTTACCATAACCGGAGGTGTAATTAGGGCCCCGACGACCTCTGCCTCTTCCACTATAAGACCTAGAACCTTGTACAGAAGAGACGGTACTTTCATCAGTGGCATAGCCTTTCTCTTTTTCAGGCCCTCTGGTGGAAGAAGGTCTGAAACCCATACCAATCTGTCGCAGTTGTTCATCAATCTGCAGGCGTTCCATTCTTAGTTGTTCCACTTCCTACAATCAAAACAAAGAATCGCTTTTGCTATTTGTGTACATGTACACTTCACGCCCTCTGAGACCCGAGACAAACACCTTTACCCTACCTATCGACCCTAGTTCTATACAGGTTTTTGTTGGTGTGTGTGTGTGTACTAGCCTAGAGCTAGAATTTTACAATCTACCAAAGAAACAAACTGTGATCTTTGAAATCATCTCATAAAGCAGAATTGTATTCATAAGGTCATTTGCTTGTCAACTCAAGAAACACTGAATGCTTTATAGTGTGTCTAACACATTGCTATAAGCATACAGTAAGCATACAGTATATACACCTCTCTTGCTTCAAGTGACTGTATAATAAACTTAACCTATCTGTTAATTGCTAATCCTATTAACAAATACTGTCCTTTTTTACTCTTGAATGCTTGTGTGTGCTACCATGTGCCTGTGGAAATTAACTACTACTACTTTAAGATCTCCTTCCACAATGTAGGTTGTAAGGCTTGGCTGCAAATAACCTTTATCCACTGAGCCAGATCATTGGCTACATACTGTCTCTGTAACAGAGTTAATTAATGAGCTACAGACTTGACCATTTAGAAATTGAGGTACTACAATATGTGAAGGTAACCGTCAAAGCAAAACTATTGGCTTGGAGGAAAAATATACTAGAGAACATTCAAGAATACTACTATGAATAACAAAATAAAGAAAAACAAAAAACAACTGCGATGCTTACTAACTTACAGGTACGTCTTTTCCTACAACTCTTCTATATTATGTTTCAAATCTAACAAATGGAGGCTGAGGGTATAGCTTGAAGACCGATTCCAATTTTGTTTACCATACACTTGGCTTTGGTTTGCCATCTCCAGAAACCCACTACCCCACTCAGAATTGATGGAACATCTACTGGGAGCAATTCAACTGACTCAAAAACTGTCAGAGATATCAAAGATGTCCAATTTCACCTTATGCAGACAGTTAAAATGAGGGAAAAAAAGGAAACAAACTGGCCTGCACATAGCTATTGTAAATAATGACAAACTTACAAATCTCCAAAAATAGTCATTTGATTAAAGGAACCTTAAAAAAATGAGAGGGCTCCCTTCTCCAGAAAAACTGAAGTAAATTTAAAACATTTAAATACCCAAACATTACTATAAATCAGCATGTTCAACATGTAGATTCCTTATTTACAGAAAGCATACAACATTCACACAATAATGCAGCGGAGATACAAGAATACAATGTGAACTGTATACATACCTTTAAGTAAGCAATGTGATATTCTAGAAGAACTTGTACATTTCCAATACTTTCTTTAGTGCCAACAAATACAAATGGAACCATTCCCTATAAGAAAGTACATTATCTTCAATATCACATATTAATTATATAATTTGGCAAGTTTTTCTACAACACAGTAATTTGACTGAAATGCAGAAATTTTCAACACCTTATTTGTGAAAGATTACACTTGCTTGCTTAAAAAAAAAAAAAAAAGATCAGTTTATGCTAGTTTTCTGATTTCTGATCAATTTAATGTCCCAAGAATACAAACTAATTTTTTTAAGGTTTACTTATTTATCATGCAAACAGCGTTCTGCCTGCATGTATTCCTACAGACCCAAAGAGGGAATCAGATCTCATTACAGATGGTTGTGAGCCACAATGTGGTGACTGGGAACTGAACTCATGACTTCTGGAAGAACAGACAGTGCTCTTAACTGCTGAGGCATCACTCAAGCACAACAAACCAATTTTTTAACAAAACACTAAACTGGTCATGGTCTTTCAAACTACAAAATCTATCACAGTAGGCACAGATTTAAAAGCCAAACACGTATTAAACAAGTTATCTCTGTAAATGCTGAGAAGACATAGTAGCACATGCCTGTAAATCTCAGTACTTGGGAGGATGAATGAAGTAAAGGGATCGTTACTAGTTTAATATAAAACAGGGTGAGACCCCCCCCCCATATCTAAATTAAAAACTAAACAAAATGTAGAGTGTGTAGGTATTTCTAACAATTAAAATGCATATTTCCAGTGCTGGTGAAATAGCTCAATGGGGAAGGGCACTTGCTGCCAAGCTTGATGACCTAGGTTAAGTTTTATCCCTGGAACCAGCATGTTGGAAGAACAGAAACACTTTCTGCATTGTCCTCACTTCCACACACGTACACGCACATGCGTGCAAGCGTGCGCGCACACACACACACAAAAGGACACTGACTACATAGCATTATTAATTACACTCAAAAAATATCTCCAAAGTTTTAAAATAGATTTTATCAATACTTTTTAGTTCTAAATACAAATATATAAAAACCAATTTGTTAAAAATTCTAACTTACTTAGATACAGCTGCTTTAAAAGAAGACAAATACCAGGATAGTTGCTAAGGGTTCAACACAGAAAGTTCCATTGACTGTGAAGTAATTTCAACCAAGGTACAAAACAAATGTGAAGACCTAAGAGTGTTCTCAGAAATTACCACAGGGAATATAACACTTGGTGTGTGTGTGTGTGTGTGTGTGTGTGTGCGCGCGCGCGCGCGCGCGCGCGCACCCCCATGTGGAGGGCAGGGCCGATCTGTGAATTGGTTTTCTCCTTCCACCTTTACACACATTCCAAAGATGGAACTAAGGTCATCAACCTTCTGTACTTTGACTTACCCCAACGACACAAAAAGTTTTAAAGCATAGAAACTTTACACATTAGAGCAGCATATGCGGTAGGCACTTGCACCCACCAACCAAAATGAACTTAAATAGCTTGTGTTGAAAAGAGCAGTCTCACTCCCACACATTCAACCTCCTTGCTCATCAACTATTCAACAGCAGCCCTCTGCAATGTATTTGTCTTTCTCTTTCTTTTTTGGGGTGGTGGTGGTGGTTTTGAGAGAGTGATTCTGTATAGCTCTGGTTGTCCTAGAACTAGCTCTGTAGACCAGGCTGGCTAAGAATTTAGAGATCTGCCTGCCTCTGCCTCCAAGTGCTGAGATTAAAGACATGTGTCACCACACCTTGCCCATAAAATAACCCAGGACTGAAAACAGCAATAACAACGGCCCAAGCTACACAGGGATGGCAGTGCAGTAAGAATGAACCTGCACTGGAATGGCAAGACCGAAACCAAGCGGGAACATGTCATGGGGAGACTAGCCGTGAACAGCAACTTAAGTTCTATTTGAGCTACTTAATGGTTTAGACTATCTTAGCCATCAGATAAGATTTTAGATTGTTATTATATTACACTAGGTGTATGAGAAAAGTGAAGATTATAATGTCAGACACTATTTTAATTCTTGTCTGTGACAGACATCCTAAAAACCATACAAAGCAAGCAGATGCTATGTGATACAACACATTTTAAAACAGTGTTTTAAAATTACTGAAGAAAATGTTCTGACCCTTGTGAAGACAATGGACATTTATTTTGAGGTGTATTTCAACCCATGTCCAGTACAAAGAAACAAAGAAGTGCTATCTTGAGTAGGCAACAATGGTCTGAGCTAATGAGTGTCTACAACCGACTCTGAGAGTTAGCATATTCTCTGAACAGTGCTTTACTGTGCAAAACTGAGAAAATTCTAGTGTCTTGGATTCTAGTTGGTTGTTTTAGGGACAACCACAGGCTTATTTTCAGGCTTTAAAGCCCCCAAATCAGGTGTATCAAGTGGACCACTGACCCCACAAAATCGACTGAACACCTTGAGGTGTAAAAATTTAGTAACAGAATTGTAAGCAAAAGATTAACATGAGGAGAGACTGAAAAAAAGAACAAGGAGTGATCAAAAATTGTTTTTGGCAGACTGCTTTGTTGAGCATCAAATTCTACAGATTTACTCAAGAGTAAAAATGATCCAAGATGGAACTGGATCCAAGATGGAACAAGATGGATCCATGGTAGCTCAGCAGTTGCAGTTAAGAGCATCTGTTCTCGCTAAGGACCTAGGTTTGGTTCCTAGACCCCATTAGACAGTTCACAACCCTTAGTAACTCCAGTATCAGCAGATCCAATGCCTTATGACCTCCATAAGCACCAGGCATGCACATGGTGCACATGTATACATGTGGGCAAAACTCTCATACACAGAAAATAAACCTAAAACAAGGGGAGGATGGGGGCAGGGGAGAGAGTAACCGACTGGAACTTTTATAAAAACTGGCTTAAGTACTGACAAACCAATAAGTAGTCACAGTCAGTTGATTTCTTTTCTAAGAATATGAAATAATAATTCAAAGAAATAGACTTTTCAAAAACAACAATATTCACAGTACTTTCTAGAAACTAAGACTCTAACATAAAACAGGCAAATAAGTATTATTAAATACTTACATCTTCTCTGGGTAGTTTATTTTCATTGTCTCCTTCAATTCTTACTCGAACCACACCAGATTTATCCACTATTTCTTGAATAACTTTGCCATTTTTTCCAATAACTTTTCCTTTAGTGAAAGAAAACAAATTAAGTTAAAAACTGATTTGTTATCCATCCAGTACAAATTTAGATTTATGACTTTCAATCAAATGATAACCACCAAGGAAAGGTGATTCTTTTCACTTTCAATAACCTCACCTAAACTCTCTCTGGAGTATGCCTAAGGCTACTGACTCCAACAGTCCAACGCAGTTCACAGGCAAGACAATTACCAAGCCTAAGCATTTTCAAACATTAGAACCATTTCTAATACTTTAAAATAACAACTCTTCCATTTCAAAACCCTGCCCATGGAACTAAGAAAAAACAATTTTAACTGGCATTAACTCTGTCAATTTGTTCATCTCATGTATGTATACACACAATCACACACATGTATATTCTTACAAACTAAAATATTACATTGTTCACCAAGTGTTTTTTAAGTACTTCATAGTTTTAGTAAGTACATATAAGCATGAATATTCTGCTGTCTTGCTACAAACATACTATAAAATGATAGACAATTCATACCTTCTTCATACTTAACCTGTCACTCAAACAGCAGTTACTGAGTATACAATACATAAAAAGAAAAACTCCAAAGGAAACACCGAGATGCTGTTTCCCTATTATAAAGATTAACCTGAAGAATCAATGTGTAACTGAAATATGTGGTATATTCCTGGGATATAAGTAACAGAAATATCCCTTACCAAGTAGTGGCAGCCTCATGCTATCAAGTTCACATCACAATTATTTTTGTAATCTAAGTCATTTTCATAAAAGCTTAATTTCAGTAGAAAGGAAATAAAGTCTGTCTGTCATGTTGTGTGCCTGAAAGAAGTTTCCATTACATAAGGAACAATGTCAACAGTAAACTGGGCCATAAGAGCACAAACACTTTCTAGACTTTTACAATCTATTCCTAATCCATCGATAAACCTCAATTTAAAGGGCAGTAACTGAGGAGGTTAAAACAGACATCAGAGGTCACATAACTGTCTTCTCCGAGAAGCCCTAGCAGCAGTCCATAAAAAGCAACCTTCACAGATTACACAATGAAGCTTAAGCAGCAGCTTCATCCTCCATCCTTCTAAAAATAAGCAAGATGTCTTTTCAGAAAACAAAAATTAAGTTGATGGCACATAAGCCCTTCCCCCAAAATCTTGTTCACTTGCTTCTTGGAACTGTACCAGTGGTGAGTTAAGTATCCATCACCCTTCTGGGTCCTTGGCAGGGACCTACCTTCAAGTCTTACTTAGTCCCACCAGAGACCTTCAATATTTTAAATGATCATTTCCACAGTTTAAATTCCAGAGCATATTGACAAACTGAAGCAGACCTGTAGTATAAATTGAGCATTGAGTATAAATGTTGAAGGGACAAAGTAAAGAAGTGATTAAAGGCAGCTTCTAAAAGGTGAATGGTTTTGATCCATTTTCAAATCAGTGTTCAAAAAATACTTTTTTCTTTGATTTTGGAAGGTGGGAATGATCAAATACTAGAATTCCTCTAACACGTAAAGCAGCCCATTCTCTCTGGAACTTACCCAAGTGGTCCTCATTCCCTTTTATTCCTCAGTTTTCCTTTGCTTTCATTAGGATTATGAATTATTTCTCAAAAGACTGCTTAACCCAGAAAACATCTGAGGGAAATAGTGTATTACTCTTTATGACAAGCAACAGAAATGTTCAGTTTCAAAAAGGTTTCTCCTGCTAATGTATGTTTTCTAAAGAGTATATAAACAATTCAAATCACAAAGGCCATCCAAGACAGGATAGTGGACAAGATACACAGAGTCCCAGCACTGAACTGATAACCAGATAAAGAACAGAACTACAGATATATCCAATTTGCTTAATCCTGAAATTTCATGATTAATACTACAAACTCTGGAAGACCAAGGTTTATCCTTGTAGAATTATGCTGGACAAAAACTTGCTTTCCTTTTCATAAAACCACCATCAAAACCTTTTTACAAGTAGGAAGCCTTAGCTTAGTTAAATAATGCTCTTAGAATAGCTACCACAAACTAGTACTTCATCCATGTGAATAAATGATCTTACAATAAACATTCCAAAAGCAGCCTTTGTGGCTGGAGTATAGTTCAATAGTAAAGACCTATCTAGCATGGGCAATGCCCTGGGTTCAAAAGGGAAAAAAAATAAATGGTAACATAGTAAAATTCCTATCAGGGCGGCAGCAAGTTGTCTCTGCAGGTTGTGCCACACAAGCCTGGCAACCTGAATTTGATCCACCAAACTCATATGGAGGTAATAAGAGAGCACTTACTCCACAAGATAGTTTTCCGACCCCTTTCCATATAGAGATACCATGAGTGTGTTCGAGTATCCAATGTTCATCATTTTTTTTTAAAAAAATCTCGTAACAAACTTTTATACTTTCATGTTTATGAAAATTATACAATATTCTTCAATTTTATTATCAACTCATTTTTCTAGTAATTATGTAATAAACAATGGCATATCAAAAACTAATGAAGTAGAGCTTGCATTAACTAGCAGTATATCTTACTTAAGAGTCCTAAAAGGTTTTTAGATCCATTACAAGAAACAAATTTTTCTGCTATAAATCATTTTTCCTACGTGTGCAATGACCCACGTGGAAGCCAAGGATCAATTTGGGGAATTTTCTTTTATCTGTGCCTCCCCCTTTATTTTGAGCTGAGACAGGGTCTCTCACTTAACTTGGAACCCATTTTTTCCTAGCTGGCCATTAAATCCCTAGGATCAGCTTTCCTGACACAACAGTGTTACACATGTACTATGTATGCCACAAGAGGCTTTTCTGTAGGCGCAGATGACCTGAACTCAGGTTGGACTGCAAGCACTCTACCCACTGAGTCATATCCCCAACCCTTTACTAGCCCTGAAGGGAATATCTTCAAGTTATCTTTGAGAAGTGATATGTTTTGGATCTTTTCCAATTTTATTTTATAGAATCTAACAAATGACACAGAAATACCTTCTTAGACAGAAATTATCTTCTTATGCAACCCAAAGGGCTCAAAAAATTCCTTAGAGTCAAAAGCAAACAAAGGAAAATAAAATTATACAAAGTCTACCATATTATGTTAGAACTTAATTCTAAGTTTACTACTTTGGAGAATCACTAAGAGCTTCCTATTTGCATCAAGTAGCACCCAAAATGACAGAGGCACGGGATAGTTCGGTAGTACAGCACCTGCTACAACACAGGAGGCCCTTGGTGTGGTATGGTTCTCAGCTTCTCAAAGGCACAGGAACAAAGACAGCACATCAACAGCAGCACCATTAACTAACATACCTAAGTATAAGTTAACCACAGCACACTCAGAAACTATCACCTAACCTGGAACTTATGGACAGTCATATTCACAGATGGTGATAAACAAGTGTAAGCTCTCTTAATAGGACCATCCGTTCTCCTACCCAAGACGTCTTACCTTATGCTATACTATTGCCACAACCAATTATTTATTCAGTGCCTACTACATGGAAAGAAGTTTATTATTCTATAGTTAGCCCAGATTTACTTTTATTCCCACTCTAAAAAAACAAGTATCACAGACCATCTTAAGATCTTCACTATCACAGTTTTGGTGGACATATTTTAAAAATAATAAACGGGCAGTGGTGGCGCACGCCTTAAATCCCAGCACTCGGGAGGCAGACAGGTGGATCTCTGTGAGTTCGAGGCCAGCATGGTCTACAAGAGCTAGTTCCAGGACTGGCTCAAAAGCTACAGAGAAACCTTGTCTCAAAAAAACAAAAACAAAACAATAATAATAATAATAATAATAATAAAGACATTAAGCAGGAAATAGGTTAAGTGCCCAAAGGATAAGAAGACTTAAGAAAAACTAACAATGTTACACAAACTCTAGATCTTCTTAATGGCACAGAAAAATTATACACTTTACTTTCTTAGGTATGAAAATATGAAAGGTTAAGACAGTTAAGACAAATAAGATTCTCATTCTCTCCTCTCTCCCTCCCTCCCTCTCTCTCTCTCTCTCTCTCTCTCTCTCTCTCTCTCTCTTACACACACACACACACACACACACACACCCCAAAACACAGTACTTGCTGTCTAAACAGCTCAGATTACAGGTACAGTAGGTAAGCAAATTACAAACCTAACATCCAATTAAACTACCTGACATTAAAAATATTCACACTTAACCTTTATACAAGTACCTACCAACAAGATTCCTGGGAACTTGAATAAAATCCTCCACAAATTCCAAGAAACCCCTAGCTTTTTTTACAGCCTCAGCACTCTAGATGAAGGAAAGACAAATATAAACCCCTGTTAATGCCTAAAATATATGAAAAAGGAGAAAATCCCCAATTTTTATGTTATACCACAGGATTCAGCTCAGCCTATTGGAATGTCAGTTCAGGTTAGATCATTTGTTAAATAGCACTTGCCTGCCTGTCTGCCCTGTACAGAAGCCCTGGGTTCTATTCCCGTTACCACAAAACACAAGATATTAAGAAGCTGCATACTGGGCATGTAGTGTGTATACCCGCATTCTGAGCTTAAGAAGAAAAAGGTCACTACTGGCAACTGAGGCTAGCTTGTTCTACACAGCAAGACCATGTCTGCATAAAACAAAGTTGCTTTCCTTGTCCAGAGACACATTTTAAAAAATGACCTACTTTATAAGATCATTTAAACTTTATAGGTAATATTTTTTAATGGGCTATAATGATTTTGTGGATGGTTTTCTTTTATTTCTTGTTCCTTAACCACAGTTCAAACTGTAAACATACGTTACAACAGAAAAGTTTAGTAAATTTCAGAGCCCAATCTATAGACACAGGACTCTACTCTAGGCAGTATGACTCAAAGCCTGTCCTCATAATGTTGCACTGACCACTTCTGAAGATTTCAGAAATAAAGAATAGTTTATGCTAGAATAATTAGTCTGGTTTTATGTGAATTCTTACCTCAAAAGTTTTATTAAAAAATAAAATTATAGAAAGAAATATGATAAAGCAGAATATTATGTCCAATTAAGTGAGTAAAAGCAGGAAGCAAATAACTTACCTCTCCATAGATTCTAAAAGTTCCGGTATCTTCATCTAGCTCAATGGCAGTCACTCCAGGAACCTTCCTAGCTTGTTGTATGTTACTACCATGTGTTCCTATTGCCAGACCCATTAAATCTTCTCTCACAACAAATTCTTCATGAAAAGCTGCTGCAAGTTGTTTTGTGCACTATTAAAAAAGGGAAGTTAGGATTTTTCTTTTGTAAACTTTTCTTTTAAATACTGATGTTCATACCATCATTCAAAATAACCATGGAGAGAAAAATCCACATCAATCAAGCAATAAATGGGTGAAGAAAATGTGGATTTTTCACACAATGTACCAGGAAACTTAAGATAGGAAAGTTGCACGTAGCAAAACAGACAAACCCCAACAACATTAACATAAGAATCCTAAGAGAAATAAGGCAAGCATAGAAAATACTAATATTACGCTTACACATACAAGTTACCCAAGTTTTAAGAAAGATCTGTTGAAAGCTTGCCTAGCATATGCAAGTACTGGAATATATCTCAGTACTTGGGGAAAGTTCTTTTTTAATTAAAGTATGAAAATTTTAACTGGGCAGGGTGACTGAATGGTCATAAATTGGATACCAGTCTCAAACAAGCAAAAGTACTAGTGGGGTCTGCAGGTGATGGAGGAGGTTCATCTCTCTGTGTTACTATCATTGGTTAATAAACTGCCTTGGCCCTTTGATAGGACAGAAAATTAGGTGGGCGGAGTAAACAACAGGATGCTGGGTAGAAGGCAGCGAGGCAGACGCGATGAAGCTCTTCTGGCCCAAGATGGATGTAGGTTAGAATCTTCCTGGTAAGCCACCACCTCGTGGTGCTACACACATTAATAGAAATGGGTTAATCAAGATGTGAGACTTAGTAAGAGGCTAGAGCTAATGGGCCAAGCAGTGTTTAAATGAATACAGTTTGTGTGTTTTTATTTCCGGGGCTAAGCTAGCCGTGCGGGAGGAGGGCGGGATGAAAAGCAGGCCTGCCTGCCTCCCCACTACATGCAGGAAGGACAAAGTGGCAAGTTGCTGTCAATAGTTAATAAAATGACAAGATCCAGAGACTGACCAAGAATGTCAACTACATTATCACTAATGAGCTAGACATTTAAAAAGTTAAGATAGTAAAATTTCAGAGTTTTACATTTTTAAATTCAAGACAAAACAAAAACTTAAATTTAACAAGATCAATAATGAGTCTCTTACAGAATTAAGGAAGCTCATAAAACGGAAGGAAATCAAAATATTTCAGTCTTTAATTCTAGTCACAGAAAACAGTTAATTCTAAAAATGATTTTCAACAAGCTGCCAACAATTCTCCAACTCAGACGTCTGTTTCAAATGTATTCATATACTCTGTTCAGAACACATGGGGAAGCCACAAATTTGAGGAATAAAAATGACCCCCCTTTCTCTAAGAAAGTATGCGTACACACATATTCAGATGGGACAGTAAGGGCAGAAGGAGGACCCTCAAGGTTAGTAGTGAACAGTAGGAGGAAGTAGTGAGCCCCAGGAGAGACAAAGCAGCAGCATATTGTCAAGTGTGTTCTATGATGTCAATCTCTAATCCTCCTTTCCCCTTACATAACTGCCACGGTAAACTAAGGTCACATCCAACAGGTGACAGGGTAGTAAAATTCAGATCAAAAGAAGGGTAAAGAAAGTTTTCTGGGTATCTCAAATTTCTAATTTAAGCTCTTTGGACCTATTTTCTAAGCCCCACAAGAGGTGCTTAGCAAAACAAATGTAACGTTTGATAAAAGTAAAACAAAATTAATTTTCCTAAAGACTATGAGTATTAGCCATATATCTAAGTCTTAGGTGGCTTTCTGTTACCAGCATTTGTTTGAGACACAGGAAAGGTTAGGAAACACAAAAGCAAACCCACTTACTTCTAAATGCTTAGTGGCCTCTTCATTTCTGGACATAAGCATCAACTTTGTCCGAATACTTCGCAAATGCATATCGCTTAAGATATTTACTCTCTTCACAGTTGCTTCACTGGCCGACTACAAACAAACATGTTAATCACTCACAAATTTAAACATTTTTAAACCAAAACATGTGTTCCTTCCTACTAAAGGAGAGAAAATTAACACAGCTACAAAAGACTACAACAAAAAACTCTTTACATTAGTAAATTTATTATACACAACATTTTTTCCAAGAAAACTCAAACATAATTTTCTAAATGAAGCCATCCTTGGTTCTTCTTACCTGCTTCTTGTACCTTTTCACTGTACTAAGCTTTCCCTCTCTAATGCAATCTTACTTTACTTTCTGAGCTTGGTTACAAATGTGTGTTGGGGGGAAATCAAAAGATTTTTACACATTAATAATCTCAAGATATTATGAATATCATTAAGAGTCTTATGAGCCAGACACAGTACTCCAACTTTAATCTCAACATCTGGCAGGGTGAGACCAGAGGACTGATAGTCAGAGCCAGCTTGGGACTACATAGCAAGACCCTTTATCAAAAAGTCAATTAAGAACAAACAGAAAAGACAAACCAAAACATTTGTTCCTTCTTACTAAAGGAGAGAAAATTAACACAGCTACAAAAGACAACAACAAAAAACGTTTATACATTAGTAAATTTATTATACACAAAGCTTAATAAGCCATTGAAATATTTAACAATAAATTTGGTAATTAACTAATTTAAAATATAGTCTTATCTTACCAGTATCATTAGCTGGGTAGTTTCAGGATGATAAAAAATTCTGCACGCTCCTACTGCTTTCTTAAAATCTTTATGGGCATTTTCATTCGCACACCTAAAGAAAATAATTGCCATGAAAGACCAGCAATGGATTGAATTTAGGAAGAGAGTAGTGTAATCTCTATTTAATTGTGATATATCCCATTAGAATTTAAAAGCTCCTTTCTAAAGATTATTTTTTCTAATTGCGTGTATTCTGTAGTGGTTTGTGCACAAGTGCCCGTGCCAACCAGAGGCTTCAGATGCACTGGAGCTTGAGTTACCTGTGAATGGGAACCACCCAACGTAAGTGCTAGGAAGCAAACACTTGTCCTCTTAACTGCTGAGCCACCTTCCCAACTCCTTCAAGATTTACCTTTATACGGTTTTGATTGGTTGGTAGACAAATGATGTTGTGGACTGAAAGATCATAGCTCATAAAAGAGTTCAATAAAATTACTTACGCCTCTCTCAAATCCTCAGGAACATCCACTGTGCACTTAAAGAAGGTGTTTTTTTTGACAGTTTTATTTTGATTGACAGGTCGAAGTCGTTCAAATGTGACTATTTCATTGTAAGTGGCATCACAAGCAGCATATTCAATGACATAAAACTAAAAGACATCAAAGTTCTTTTAAAAGCTTATGTGAACAAAATACTAACCTTTAGATGATGTTCTAGACCCTCCCTCTTATGTACAAACACTAAGCAAACCATTATACTATCAATATCATTTACGTAAGCCAGATTATAAATGCGTACAAGCATGAACCTTGGTGGTCATATAGGCTTGAGACAAATCTCTACAAAGAATCCATGGTGTTTGGCAATAAAAAAAAAACATAACTGAAATCTATAGTACAATGACTCTTTCAAATACCTGATCAACTATGTCTGAGGTGGGAGTTTAGAAAACAAAGGGCGAGAGTCGAGCAGCCCGAAGTTCAGATATGTCCTCAGAAAAGTCACTTACCTCTCCTTTCATCATGCGAACTTTAGCTAGCCACCATCCACATGGCTCTTGGTCATTTGCTCTGGAATATACCTGAGAAGCAAAAACATTCCTTTATCTATCCATCCCAAAAGACTGACATCACAGATGTAAATGTAAAATCTCAAACTCCACCAGAATGTAACTACTAAAACCAGTAGATAAATACACTTTTAAGAAAAGCGCAGACAGCCATTATTACTTAAAAATAAGGTTGAGTCCTTGCCCTGAAAAAACTAAATAAATAAATGGCTGAAAACTTAGTAACTTGGCTTCTTGAAAATCTATTTTACTGGGCTGGAGAGGTGGCTCAGTGGTTAAGAGCACTGCCTGCTCTTCCAAAGGTCCTGAGTTCAGTTCCCAGCAACCACATGGTGGCTCATAACCATCTGTAATGAGATCTGGTGCCCTCTTCTGGCCTGCAGGCAGACACAATACTGTATACATAATAAATAAATAAATCTTTAAAAAAAAAAAAAGAAAATCTATTTTACCAAGCAACTCTTGAAATAATTTCAAATAAATTTAAAGAAATGCCTCTTACGAAACATGTACAACATATGCCAACATTTCATCAAAACCGAGACTGTTTTGAAGACTTAAAAACCCAATTTTAAAAATAAGGAGGCTCAAGACAATCAATTCTGTTAAAAACATGAAATCCAATGTATTCCAACTGCTTGTCTGAACAGTAAAATATTAAGATCCATTAAGTTCATTTAGCACAGTAAGCGTATCTTACAAAAAAAAAATGGGTTTACATTATATTATTTTGTCATTGTTGTTTGCTTTGTTTTCAGGCAATGTTCCCAATAGCTCAGGCTGGCCTTGAACTCCACATGGAATTTCTGATCCTCACACCTCCACCTCCCAAGTCTTTTTTAAAATTTCAACTATTGTTCTTCCAGAGGACCCGGGTTCAATTTCCAGCAACCACATGGCAGCTTTTAACTGTCTGAAAATCCAGTTCCAGGGGATCTGACACCGTCACACCAATTCACATAAAGTTAAATAGATCATAAAAAATTTTAAATATTTCAACTATTACCAAAACAGAAAACATCAAAATTCTGTTAAGTGTTTTTGGTTTATTTTTCTTTTGTTTTTGTTTTGATTTGCCCTGGTACGGTGGTACATGCCTACAATCCCAGCACTCAGGAAGCTGAGCCAAGAAAATATAGTACAAAGGCTAGCCTGGGTTACCCAAGAAGATACTGAGTAATAGACAGATGACTGGTTATACCTACAGGGTTGATAAAGTCAAGTCAACCTTCTATATAAGGATTTCACAGATTTAAATACATTCAAGAAAACTAATGTCCCATAAATTATTGATACAATTACCTAAAGAGCATTCACATACTTAATATAAGCAAGGTAGAGATGAATTAAAACATACAGGAAACTGAATTATATGCACATAATTTTTTTATAGCAGGGAGTTTTGCATCCTCAAATTTGGTATGCAAAGTAGGTCCTGGAACCAACAAAAGTACTCAAGAGTACTTATTTAACTGAAATACTCAGCCTAAGAAGTACATCAGCAGAGCTTCTATACTGGGAAGCACACTCCAGTGCTAATGATGGGTTCTTAGTCCCCAATCTCATCTTATACACTCCTTTCATTGGCTGTCCATGATCCCTTACAATTAACCAGTAAATCAAAAAGCTTTCTTATCCACTCTAGAAGTGTATTTGAAGAACATCCATTAACCTCTGCTAATTTGCAAAATTCCTAGACTTCCATACAGGGAAAACTTGTCTTGAAAAACCAAAAGAAAAAAAAAAGACCCATACAGGAAAAAAAAGATGAATTTTATAAGACCATCAAATACAGGAGTGAGCATTATCACTGAGGAGTAAAATATACTTCATGTGAGGTATTCCAACAACACAAAGACATACACACACACAAAACCACAAACATGTAGACCTGTGTTCCAATCTCTAATATTGCAAAAATGTAAAATCTTATCCATACCAATGATGAACTTTTGCCTCCTGTTTTCAAACAGTATTCTGTTGATGAATGAAAAGGATAAGACAAACATAACAAAAACACAAAAGCATGGTAATTCAAAGTAAGCAAAATGAAAGCCATATACATGTAACAAACATTTGTAACCTCAGCATCCAGGAGGCAGAGGAAAGAAGATGGAGAGTTTAAAGAGGCCATTCAAACAGAACAAAACCCCCATCTATAGGGGCTGAGACATGCAGTTCATAGTAGAACACTTGCCTAGCATGAGTGAAATCTTAGGTTAGATTTGTAGCACAAAACACTACGTATATTTTTTAACAAGACAAGTCACAGAACAAGGGATCTAAGCAAATTAATTTCAAACGTGTTCAGTATCAATTCAATAGATATTAGTTCAGCTCACCAAACTTCTAAGAGTTTACTAATTCAAACATTTTTGGAGCCTAAAGAATGATCTTTTTGCTACTATCAAAATCTTAAATACACATGCGTTTTGTTTTCACAATCTACCTTTTATTAAAAAGAAAAAGAAACAACAACAAAACACTTCTTTAATTATTCTTTGAGTTTGTTTCTGTGGTATGTGTGCCACTCTCTGTCTTATTATTCTAACACAGGATCTCTCCTGAACCTAGAACTTCTATTTTCTTCAGGTAGGCTGGTGGGAAGTAAGCATCCACATCTTCTCCCCACCAGTGATGGGCTCAGGCTACAGGCAAAGATGAGAAAGAACATGCTAGGCTTGTTACCTGGGACCTGGGATCCAAACTGAAGTTTACACTTGTGCAACAAGTACTTTTAGCACTAGGCCAACTCTCAGGTGACCCCCTTAAAAGGATGTGACAGAAGGACATGCTTTTTGTTTTAACAATAGTACTTCTGATCTCAATTTTGGATACATCCATACCAAGAATTGTATACTTGGTTAAAAGCAAAGAAGCAAATTTGTATGAGCAAATATGAAAATATCTATGATGCTCTATTAATTAGTAAATACAAAAGTCACAAACATAATATGAATTGTTACAACTTAAAATTCTTTATAATCACAAAGGAAGAATCTACAGAAATACTCAACTCTAGTTGACACAAGCTGGGGCAACTGGACATCACATCTATGCTAAAAGGGTGGTTCATTTTTACCTTATAGTTTTATATAATTTCACTTATTTTTAAAACTTCAACTTTAGGAGATGGAGAGATGGCTCATCAGTCACAAACTCTCGTCGCTCTTCCAGAAGACCTGGGTTTGATTCCCAGCACCCTCATGACAGCTCACAACTATTAGTATGTAACTCTAGTACCGTAAGATCCACGCCATTTTCTGGCCTCTAAAGCACTAGGCACACATTTCACACACATCCTTTAAGACAAAACATCCAAACACCATTTTTTTTTTTATTTCAATCCATGAATGAGAGACTTCAGAAGGAAGGATCGGTTAATCCACAAGAGGCAAAATTTTTCCTTAAAATTTCAAAAATGAACAAAGCTTGATTATATCTTAATTTGTGATGTTTTATAAAACTGTAGCGAGCAAATTTTTACTAGGGCTGAATTATGAAATGGAAAATGAAATACACAATCTAGGAACAACGGTTCTCAATCTGACATGAATGTTTTCATCACAACTGGATAAACAGGCTGCAGATTCAGAGTAAGGCTAAGCTTACCTAGACACAGACTGGGGAAAGATTTAAAATAAAATATCCTCGGCACCTTGCCAACAACGTGTGGTTTTGTTGTTGATTTATGTTAGGTACTCCCTCCCCGCCCTTAAATCAGAGATTTGTTGTGGAAGAATCCTTTTGTAAACTGAGGGTGTCTTTGCTAAGGTGCCTTCTGGTTGGTTTAATAAATAGCTGCATAGTGCAGCCACTCCTCCCAAGGCTAAGAGATCACTGTGGCTGGGGTGGGGGGCCAGAAAAAAATGTAGGCATCAGAGGCAGTAAATGACTCCAGTGAAACAGTATCATCTGGACTTGGCAGGGCAGCTGCATATATGAACTCACTGCAGTTATGACAGCATTCACAAGACTTGTGTAAGCCGAAGCCAGACAGAACAAGGGGCGCTGACCAAGTGACCCCAACCCTTGTCATAGATGTATTAGCAACTTTGGCTACTAGAAGAGGGAGAGATGGTTTTCAGAATACAACCATCTCCACTGGAAGATCACACATTTCAGACTATATGGGCAATGCAAACTGGTCTTAAAGATTTGTTTAATGGGGTAGGGGGCAAAGGACACAACAGCTTAGTGGGTATGTGGGGGATATCAAATATGATCAATAAATATTATACAAAACTCCCCAACTAAAAATAAAAGTATCTTTATTCACCACTGTTATTGATTGTAATAATTTTCAATTTTTTTCTGTGCGGCAGGGATTCAAATTACAGGATTTCATATATGACCCAAGATATCCTCAAAGGAGTGCTAGGATTACATACATGCAACATCATGCCAAGCAACAGCAAAAATAATCAATAGTTAATACTGAAGAGACAGACATGCAGATTTTTTCCTCTAAGTGCGGGGGAACAAGTTACAAACAAACAAAAAGCAGTACAATATAAATCTACTTCTACCCAGCAGTGGGGGAAGAGGGTAAAAAAGTGTGAACTATGTTCTGAGTGACAATTTTTTTTTTAGTTTTGGACTTTTTAATTTTCCAGACATTCCTATAATATTCCAAGAAACAGCTCATAAACAAATACATATAGAACTGTGGTGGTATGAATAAAAATTATTCTCACAGACCCATAGGAAGTGGCATTGTTAAGAGGTGTAGCATTGTTGGAAGAAGTGTGTCACTAGGGATGGGCTTTGAGGTTTCAGATGCTTAAGCCAGGCCCAGTATCTCACTCTTCCTGCTGATGCAACTACCTCTCCAGCACCCTGTCTGCCTGCATACCTCCATGCTTCCTGTCATGTCAAAACAAACCTCTGAACTCTAAGTCAGTCACAATTAAATGTTTTCCTTTTTAAGAGTTGCCATGGTCACGGTGTCTCTTCACAGCAACAACCAAAGACATTGAAGCACAAACCACGAAGATTAATTAGCTTTAGAAAGTTACTAACACTGTATGGTTCTGTTCTAGATTTCCCTAAACATTAATGTATCGTCATTCTTAATGTTTTAATAAACTTTCATTTTGAAAAACTTTATCAAATTCATCAAAGCCAAAAACAGCATTGACACATGAGTCAATTCTCACCTAAGTCTTCAGTAACACTACATTACAGTCACTGCCAATGAAGAACAGGAGGAGGAGAAAGAGTACCCATCAGCTACAGATTTTCCCACAAGGATATTTATTTATAACAAAAAATATGCACCATAAAGAAAACTTAAAAACACATACCTCTACTTCATCTCCTTCACTAATTTCTTTTTTAATATCAGGTGGTGGTGGTAATCGAACTTCATTAAACGGAACCTGGCGTTCTGGTTGCCAACTGAAAGATTAAAAAAAGAATTAGTACTTTTATCCTAGCAGAAACTAGCATGGAAAAGCTGTAGTCTCTGCCTAATGCTTTAAATACATTTTAAGATAGCGTTTTGTTAAAGTTACTTTTATCGTTCAGAATGTCCCAAAGAGAAAAACAAGGACTTTAGTTCTTTAATTTCTTGAATAAGTTCAGGTAAAACAGATTTTTGCATGATTCTTTGTAAGTTTTATAATTAATACTGATAGCATTACACTTCAAATTACTTATCCTAAGAATGGCAAATATATTACCACCCTGCAAACAAAACAGGCTAATTTCTCAATAATGACAAGGTTTAAAAAATATTCACAGCTATCAAATGAAAGTGGTGAGATCAAGTATATGATGTAAAAAAAAAACCCACAAGTTCATAAATTACAACAAAATATAAACTTTAGCGTAGATGTTCACAAAAGTAGTACAAATAGTAGTAGTTTAGGGCTGAGAGAGCTTGGTAGCGAAGGGCATTTGCTTGAAGACTCGGCACAAACACAGGAACACAATACCTGTAACTCCAGTTCTAGGAAATACCCTCTTCTGGCCTCTGAGACCATCAGAAATGCATTTGGTATATGCAGAAAAAACCACCAGATGCATAAACTTTAAAGGATATCTTAAAACTTACAGTTCAGATGAGAACAACTTTGTGCTTATCATGCTCAGAGTCAAGGTTCAATTTCAGCACAAACAGTCCTCAGACATATTTTGGCAAAGAACAGTATGAAAATGGCGGGTAGATTATAGATACAAAAACAAGTGAAGGGTTATCAAACTGGACACAGAATTCATGAGGATCAACCAAAGCACTCCCACTCCACAGCAGAATCATTCTCCTACCAGCATCAGTAGGAACATTCAGTATTACCAATCTTAAATTTTAGATCTGCCAATAACTTACTTATTTTCAAAAACAACTGTGAGGGAGTCTTCATGGACATCTTTGATAAATCCCTGCATAAAACAAAAGGTTTTATCAGTATTATTGTTATTACCTCTTAGACCCTGTAATAGATATAAAAACTACAGAATGATGAAAGAACACAGATCAAGGAAGACCAGTTGGTACAAGACTGTTCCAGCATTATGGGCGCTAAGGCAGGAAGATTGCTTTAAGTCCTAGGCCAGCTTAGACACACAGTGAAAACCAGACAAGGCAGGAAGCTACACAGGACTCTTGTCTTTAGAAGAGAGAAATAAAACACCCAGCTCAGTTTGTAGAATACTCGCCTAGCATGTTCGAAGCACTCCATCCCCCGCACAATTCAAGAGTGTAATAACAAAATTCAAGAGGGTCACAAATTCAAGGTCATTTTTAGGTACACAGCAGGTTGAAAGGCAGCCTAGGATGGGTTAAGAAATTGGGTGGAGGGGTGAAGAGGTGTAGATGAGAGACACACACACTCACCCAAACAAACCCACCACACTCCAGCAATCACAGGGTTTGAAAAGATTTTAAGATGTGAATTTGGTTTCCATTTCTCATTTGTAAAAAGCTGTTCTTTAGCCTCCTTGAACTCTGCTTATAACAGTTATCATCTACCTCAAAATAAGCTAACCAAACACACACAGTATATCCTCATCCTTGGAATGAAGGGATTAGTTAGGTGAAATAATAGTAAGCCGACTGAGAGGTCAGTAACTTAGTTAATAACCCAAACTCTTCAGTCCTAACTCTGTAACTTACACACAATTTTAATCTAATGAATTTAATTAGGCCTCATACATTAGAAATTGAAATTTAAATAATGTTCAACAAAGTGCCTAACAAAGTTAAGAACAGATTCCACTATAACTATTAAAGTACAGTCCAAGTCTGGTAAAACATTACATTTTAAAAATTAGCATTATCTTAGACATGTTTTTCCCACTTACTTTTCTTTCCCTTAAAAAAGTCAGAGCCAGAAAGACAGCTAAGCAGGTAAAAGGACCCACCAAACAAGTCTGACCACACAAGTCTGACCACCTGAGTGTGACCATGGGAACGCACAGTAGAAGAGAGAGCTGACCCCAAATGTTACTACTTCTACATGCACGATGTAGCACACCTGTGTTTGCACTCACACATACAATTTTCTTTCTCAAATTTAGCTATAGTTAATATACTACCTCCAAACCATCATATATTATTATCAATAAACATAAAATGATCATTTTCTAGCCTTTAAATAAATTTTAGAGTTAGTGTGCTTATCTTCGTTTAACTAATACCACTAAGTAGCCATTAAACCTTTACTCTCAGTATCAGATGACTAAGCAAGCAGCCAGGGTTATTATTGTCCAATGAACCAACCAATCAAACAATAAAGAAAAGAGCATAATGGAACTTATTTTTTGTCTAACATATTACCTAAAAAGAACTGTTTTTAAGTGGAACAAAGGACTGTGGTGGAGACTGGCTTGTTTAAATTCTTACCCAGAGGGAAAAGTACTACTTGACAATTGGGTAATTACAGTTAGCATGTAAAAACATTTAACATTACTGTCAACAAGAACTGCAAATCGCTCAGCCCTAGTCCAGAGCTTCCATATATAATTTAACCCCATGGCCAATTAGTAAACAGTCTTCTCACACTTAGACAACTCCAAAACACACACTGAAGACAAGCCATACAAACACATGCATTTAGTACTTGGGCAAAGCACAACTTAAAGGAATACTTGTTTATGTTCCCTTAAAATCTACTTAACACTAAAGTTTATGCCAAGATAACTCACGAAAAGACAAAGACAAAAATTACAACTGCTTGTTAAGTAACAAAACAGTTTAAAAGAGCAATATTCAAATGTCTACTACCAATTAGCAAACTAAAGACTACAAGACATAAACCAGCAGAAGGAAAAGCAAACAGCAAGTTAAGTACAACCCTGTAAAAATCTTTGCAGTCAGTCAGTCAGTCTGGAAGAAAGTAGCAGATGGGACTATTACTCACTATCCACAGTGTGAGAAGCTGAAAGAACATAAGTGACTTTCCAACCAGGGGCTTCCTCCTGCCCACTCTCCCAGGGCCTGTATGTATGCTAAGCTATGGCTGATTCTATTATTTCTATATGCGATTATTCCCAATCTCCAGATCTCCATAAAATTTAGTTAGACCATTACACACAGGACCAGTAATTTTTGTTGTTATACTGTTTTAAGTAGTTAAGTAACTGCTGCTGGTTTGATACTTGCCACTGAGCCCTACAGTCCTCAGATTGTGGCAATTTGCCCTAAGAATTTTTTTTTAAAAAAAGAGTAATTCAGTGTGTTTGCAAGTTAACCAAGAACCAATGTACTTTGTAATGTATAAACAATGAGTGGGGGGGAGTGAAGGGGAGACAAAAGGCTTCCATTAATAGCTATAAAAGAAAACTTATTGGTGGAGAAAAAAATAGCAAAAGTCTTCCCTCAAAAAAAGTACTTTTTAATTGTGGAGGGGGAAGCCCATAGGTAACAAGAATATACCACACTCATCAAATAAATAACAATGCTTACATTAAAGCTCAATGATCCTAACAGGGGAAGACAATTTAAAGTATAGACCACAGACTGCAAAAGGGCTTCTCTAACAAGTAAATTATTTAGAAGAAAAGGGAAGTGGCAGGGGACCCCCCGTCTCTGCCTCCTGAGTGCTTAAAGAGAAAAGAACAGATTACTTTTAAGCAGTATTGGGGTGTTTGGTTATTGATTATGGAAAATGACACCAGCACTCAGGAGGGCAGAGCAGGATCAAAACCAACTAAAACTAAAAGATTTAGTTTTCAAATAGCCAAGGGATGGAAACTAACTCAGTGATAGAGCACTTGTTTAGCTGTGTTAAGTCCTGTACTCAATTTTCAGCACCCCCAAAAATGTGTCGTCACAAAATAAATTGGCTAAAAGGCTTAAATTCTGCTAGGCATGACAGGGTGTACCTATATTCCCAATGTTCAGAAGGCTGAAGCAAAAGAATGAATTCAAGGACAGTCTAGACACTACAGAATGAGCTTGGAGCCAGAGTGTACAAAAAAGAGAATTTGCCTAAAAAACAAGGGGGTTGCAGAAAATAAGATTGAGTATTTGGGGGGGGGGGGGGAATATGAGTGAATTATTCATAGTCCCAGTGTAAAGAAGTCCTTTCTAGTCAAAAATTTTAAAACACACACAAACACAAACCTACTTAAAAGATAAGCCATGATAAAGAAAAGAACAAGGGTGATCAACTGTGAGCTAAGTTAAATTCCCCAAATTCTCGTCAAAAAGAACATCAGGATAGACCCAACAATGAGAAGGAAACAAATCATTCAAGAGAAGGAAAATACAGGTTTAATATATAAAAAAACTTCTAAGATGTTATGAATCTTACAATTTATTCTAACTTTGCTTTTTTCCCCCTCCAACTTTGTTTTGTGAATATATGACTTTTCTTCAGTTTTCAAATTATCTGCCTAAGGTACCTAGGTGGAAGCATACTGGCTTGAAAAAAGAACACAAGACAGCCCAGAATAAAACAGGTTTTCAACTTCATCACATCAAATCATAAAGCCATGATGTAAATAAAAATCTGATGTTAATCTGAACAAATGATTTGTAACCTTGTTTCAAAAGTTATTAATCTATGAATCTTCCAGATCTCTCATTGTAGAGAAAAACACAACTGCAGCAATACATAAACACAAATTCAAAGTTTCGCTCCTTCGGAGGTTATAAATAGTAGTTTTAAAAAAAATCTCATTTGTTCAAGATTTCTTTTCATAAAGGAACAAATGAGAATTAAGTTTGACACTACAGGTAGAAATGGTGGAGACTTTCATAATTAAAGAACAAATTATCAAAACCCCATTTAAAACAAAAAAGCACAATTATGTTCCCAACACAAATCTGAGTTAAATAAGCTTTAATGTTTAAAATACATGATGTATTTTATGTATTGTATAAATACAATGTAGCATTTACTATAGCCACCACTATGCATGAGAAGCCTGTAAATCCTAGGTAAGGCAGGGGATCAGGTTATCAAATACTCCAGATCATCTATGGTCAGCTAAGGGAGTTCAATACCCTTCACCAACACATTAAAAAATAAAAAATAGAAGGCTATAGAGATGCACCTTTGTGAAACCACTGCCATTAAATGTAAGGCAGAAGAGGACAGGAAAACTAATAAGACATGAAAAGAAGGAACTACTAATTTGATCAATTTCTGGTCAGCTAAGAGTAAAGAATTCCAGTCCAATTAACATTTGCCTGCATATAGCAAAGACTCATGCTTAATGTCTGAAGATATATAGATGACCAATTATCACTGTCCTCTTTTTCCACTTTACAGAGGACATATCTGAACTCTCTTATGAGAACCTCAAGATGTATGATTTTCCCTTATCAGGCTACAATCCCATCCAAAGTACCTCCAGAAACAGCCTATAACCTCATTTTTTCTGAAAGAGAATGGAAACGGGGGAAGGGATTTTGGCATCCCTTTAAGAGATAGCCTAGCATCAAGCTAACTTCAGAGCTACCAAAATTGTTTCTCTCTCTCCTGTTGCGACCCCTCAAAAAGCCCACACCTACGCTTTGGTGCATCTCATTGTTTCCCTGAGCACCTTTGTATTTAAGCTTGTGTTAACATGTCTTCCCTAATAACTCAAATACAATCAGGCCTCTTAAAGAGCTCTTAGGCTGCAGCAGATAGCAGTATGTAGCAGTTGTCTCCAGCTCCCAGGCCCTACTGTCAATGCCAAATCCACTGGAGCATTACAGACCCTACAGAATCTTGACTGTAAAGTAACTGACTTCAAGCTCAGGTATTAAACTTCTGGTTGTTTAAGGCCCCACCAAATGCCTTCCTCTTATGCAACCCACTACAAACTAATTTACACACCTTACAAAATGGGAAAAACTAAAACACCAAAGCTCCCCGCAAACAAACCATTAACTATAATCAGGAGCTGAACAGCTTAAATCCTCAAAATAGAGCTTAGAATGGTAGTCTAGATCAAAAAATACTAGACTTACATCCTACAGGAACTCAAATTTTAAAGTTCTTGTAAGATCTAAGTTTTCCATTGCAAAGAAATTACCAGCAGCAAAAGAAACTGCAAAAACAAATAGAACTTCCTAAAGTGAAGCCAGGTCTTGGCATAATCCTTAATTTTAAAAAAGGGGGATTTGTGTATCATGTAAGACTTGCTTTTTTTTTTTTTTAAAGGGTGTATGTGTGAGCCTGAATGAATGCATTGCCTCACGTGCATGCAGAAGCCCAGATAGGCCAAAAAAGGGGACTGGGTCTGCTGAAACTAGAGTTACAGGTGGTTCATACTGAAACCAAATCCAGGTCCTCGGCCAGACTAGTAAGCAATCACCAGCCTCCTACAGTGGTTATCCTATAGTGGTTCTGATCTTTAAATTCCAATCTATTAAAAATCCTCATTGGTTGAGCAGGCAAATGGCTCAAATGGGTAAAGGCACTTGCAGCCCAGCCAGCCCACCAGAGTTCTATCCTGGGAAGCCACCCCCAACTCCCAGTAAAAGGAGAAAACTGACTTCTGAAAAGTTGTCTTTTAGCCTGAGAACATGCACACACGCAAATGTAATTTTAAAATTTTGGTGCAGTTCCAATGATATCCAATGCTTCTGGTCTTCCCAGGAACCTGCACTCACATACACTCCCACATATAGACACATATACACAATTAAAAATAAAAACAAGCCAGGTATGGCAGCACATGCCTTTAATTCCAAAGCCAGTTCAGTCTACACAGCAAGTTCCAGGACAGGTAAAACTACATAGAGAGGACCCTATCTCAAAAAAATAAATAAATAAATAAATCCATTAACTAAAAACAAATAAAACTAAAAAAAAATGCCACACACTTCCAATCTCATCATTGAGACAAAGCAAGAAGATCTCTGCAAATTCAGGCCAGTCTCAACTACATAGCAACATCTAGGCTATCCAAGTCTACACAGTGAGATCTTTTAAAAAAAATTGTAATAATTTTAAAAGCAAAAATAAATCATTCAAAAATAATCACTTAAGTCACCCTGAGTAAATGGGGTGTCATGAATCTAGCCTCTAGTTCACATTTACTTTCAGAGACTGACACTAATACTACCTTCAAACAATAAATATTTCTTACAGGTTTAGTAATTGGTTTTTCTGGCATGAAATTTCAATTTTTTTCTAGATTTTATTTTAGAACACTTCATCCGAGGCTTAATTCTTGACCTGAAACAAACTTGTGGTAAGGAATACAGTCCTAAAACCAAATTAACATCTCTACTAAAAATCACTAACTAGGTGCTGGGCAGTGGTGGCATATGGCTTTAATCCCAGCACTCGGTAGACAGAGGCAGGCACATCTCTTTAGAGTTTGAGCTACAAAGAAATCCTGTCTTAAAAAACCAATAAAATAAAATAGAATAAAAGCACTAGGTTCAGTGTTGGATGCTACTACAGTCTTTCCCTTCAGCCTCTCAGTTAAAGAAACGCTGCTGGCATAATGTACAAGACTAAGCCTTCTGTTTTTCTTGAATTGACGGAACTGCTTGGATCATGACTTGCCAGGCTTTGAGCAATTAATGGTCTATTCAAAGGTTCATTTTCCAACTCCTGTGTAAATTCCAGTCTGACAATTCAGCATCTCTGAAACCAGGATGCTGCTTTAAAATGAGGGGATCTTGGAACCGCTGATAACCACATGTCACCACTGTGGCAGGCTCAGATTGGCTTGCTTGAAATTTTTCTGCGTCACTTGAGTCATTACTTGAGTAAACCAATGAAGTATTCTAAGGAAGAATAGAGGCTTCTTAGCAGAAAATTGTCGATATTTTATAATAAAAATCAAGAAAGCACCAGCATCAATACTTGCAGAGTGACCATTCAAGGGATCCTGGTAATAGCAGGATCCCCAAGGAACTCAAGAGGACACGTTGAAAACAAACTGTTTAATGGTACTTTAAGCAACTTAGTCTGCATTTCCTATTTTAGGTATCCAAATTAAAGGTTGTTTCTTGGAAGCACTAAATGATAACCAATCCTCAGAGTAACATAAGCACCTTTTTTCTTACAGCTGGAATCATTTTAGGTATAGTAAACTGGCATGGATCTCTCACAAAACACCCAAACCTGTATGTGGTAATCATCTATTCCTCTGGGTCCGTGCTGTTTTTTAAGATCTCATTCTGCAATCCCAGATTGGAGTTGAATTTGCAGAAATCTCCCCACCTCAGCCTTCCAAAGAGCTAAGCTTCCTGGCTTTAGTCACCGCACTCAAATTACTCCCTGGACTCTAAACCTAGCTTAACTATTTTAATCTCTTGACCATGGCATATCATGTTTGTACAGTTTCCTACCCTACAGTTTCCTGTACACATGTACAGATTTTTCTGAAAGGAAAAACAAAATACAACTGTCTTTTTTTATAATCAGAGTTCCAATACAGGTCGGCATCCATCCACTGTGTGTAATGAATTAATGCCTTTCTCACGCCTCAAGAATGGCACTATCTAAAAACAGTGTTCTCAGATGAGACCCTCAACTGAAATTGTCTTATGCCTTCCCAGACCTGGGCACAACTTTATGTAAAACAAAACAAAGGGAAAAAAAACATGCAAACTGTGCAAAGGAGCACTTCATGCCACTACTCTTTCCTTTCAAAATACTGCAGTAAACCTCCCTTTAAGTTCAATGTCTACTAATTTATATGACTCAAAACAGTTTCTGGACTGTCTACTGTTAAAGACACAGAGAAAAAGCCCCTCATCAAGACAAGGACAAAGAACTTCACTGAATAGTGACACTACAATATGCAGTTTCATTCCAAAACCTGTCTCCAATTCACTATGTAGCATGTGATAAATTAGAAGAACCCAAGAAAGCAAGATTTTCACTAGTTTTATTCCTCAACAAGCAAGTCATAATTCTCCCTCTTCTGGGCCTTTTGTGAATCTTCCTAGAGCACTCAAGGTTTTGTGGAAACAATTCACAGGGTGAATCTAGCCATATCCGGATGCCAGATGTCACCACTCACTCCAAGGCTCCAAATAAAGTCATGAACTAGTAGCACAAGTTCTTATTTTCCCCATGTACAATAATAAACTATTTCAAACTGTTGGGCTACTGCTTATTATTTAAATAGCTGATGCTTGCCACAGATGCCTATCTTTGTGGGGATACACTTTTACATTAAGTTAATATCCATAAATACACAGATCTCAATAACTGAAAAAAAGACATCCCAACAGGAATGGACAAGGTCAGACAAACTTTAGAACAAATCCAAAAGGCAAATCAACATTTTCTGGCTCAGACATATTAAGGGGAAGAGGTATCAACTGGTGAAAAAAATGTTTGTCTTTGAAAAGAAAAAAGTAACTTAAGAGGCTTATTATTTTCTCCAGTTTTTAAGTTTCTTTCCAAACTATCCTATTATTGTTTGCCTGTATGTTGTATGCACACATGTGTGTATATGGGTCAGCAAGAGGCTGACATAAGGTTATCTTCCTTCAATCATCTCTTCCTTCTTCACTGAGCCAAAGGATCTCACCTGAACCTAGATACAGTTCACCAATTTGGCTACTCTGGGTTACCTGGAAGGATTCCCCAGTCTGTGGGATTATAGACAGATTGTCATGCCCACTCAGCACTTATATTGATGGTGAGTTTCTGGACTCCGGTCCTTACGTTTGCTGGCAAGCACTTTATCACCTGAGCCATCACCACAGTTCCTAAACTACCCCTTCTTTGGAATCTAGCCAATGGAAACACAGATATTGGCGGGGGGGGGGGGGGGGGGGGGGAGGGAGGGGGTGAGTACCGACAAATGCCTACACTTATGTAATCACTACAATTATACTGTATGCAAAGGTTAAACCGTGATTCTAGTTTTTTTATGGCACACTGAAAAACTCTACATTTGTTTCTGAGTGTGTATACGCACACAATGCTATGAGCATTGAGATAAATCTGGAATCAAATTTATCTGGCTCTAAGCAAGGTTACCTGTCTGACTATAGGCAGGGTTACCTGAAATGGAAAACAAAAAACATCAACACCAATACCAGGAGGAAAAAAGGAAAAATATCTCTGGACTGAATCAAATTTGGTACATCACATCAATAATAAACTACCACATGTAAAGACTTTGTGAACACTGATATATAGAAGTGCATACCTTTAAAATGTGTGTTGTTGGGCATGTAATCCCAGCACTTTAGAAAGATGAGATAGACCATGAATTAAGAGCCCAGGCTAGATGACATAGTGAAACCCTAATTTTTTAAAAAGATTATTTATATTTATACAGTATCCTGCCTGTAGGCCAGAAGAGGGCACTAGATCTCATATAGGTGGTTTTGAGCCACCATGTGATTGCTGGGAATTGAACTCAGGACCTATGGAAGAGCAGTCAGTGCTCTTAACCGCTGAGCCATCTCTCCAGCCCGAAATCCTAATTTTTTTAACAACAACTTCTTCTGTCCTTAGCCAATTACAATAGCCTATATATATCCCCAGCTGTTATGGAAGTGGAGGGACTTAGAAGATACCACATGAGTCCGCAAGTTTGCTCGCCTGGACCACATTGTGAACCTCTTTTTCAAAAGAAACTCTTATTTTGAAAAAGCTACATAACAAATCTACTAAGTAACAATTAATTAAAAATCAATGGATACAAGCTCTATAAAGTCTGCAGGTGTATTACAGAATTATATTTGCTGAACAAATTCTAGTAAGAAAACACTACCAAAAGCAACCCTTCATAGAGCAGCTGCGGCCCAGTGACAAGCCACTTGCTAGCTGCATGAGGTTCTGGTTTTGATCTGAGAACAAGCAAACAAAAATTAATTAACAGCAGCCGCCTGTTGCATCAGCACTCAACACTTAACTGTTCTAAACAGGAGGGCAATGATGATAAGACAAAAATACAGACAACTATCACCGTTTAAACAGTTCTTGAAATGAAATGACTCAATGCTTCCACATGGCTACCCAAAACT